>NW_024080643.1:6031636-6189356 GCF_003009895.1 Hyaena hyaena | reverse complement strand
CGTTTCTCCACATCCTTGCCAGCATCTCGCGTTCTCTGATTTGCTCATTTTAGCCACACTGACTGGTGTGAGGTGGTATCTCAGTGTGGTTCTGATTTGTATTTCCCTGATGAGGAGGGATGCTGAGCATCGTTTCATGTGTCTGTTGGCCATCTGGATGTCCTCTTTGGAGAAGTGTCTGTTCATTCATCTTCCGCCCATTTCTTCGCTGGGTTGTTTGTTTTTCAGGTGTGGAGTTTGGTGAGTTCCTTATAGATTTTGGATATTAACCCTTTATCTGATATGTCATTTGTAACTATCTTTTCCCATTCCGTTGGTTTTGTGAATTGTTTCCTTGGCCGTGCAGAAGCTTTTTATCTTGATGAGGTCCCAATCGTTTATTTTTGCTCTTGATTCCCTTGCTTTAGGGGATGTGTCAAGTAAGAAGTTGCTGCGGTGGAGGTCAAGGAGGTTGTTTCCTGCTTTCTCCTCTAGGGTTTTGATGGTTTCCTGTCTCATGTTCAGGTCCTTTATCCATTTTGAGTTTATTTTTGTATATGGTGTGAGAAATTGATCTAGTTTCATTCTTCTGCATGTTGCTGTCCAGGAGTCTGGCCAGCCAGGAGCACAAAGAAGTGGTCAGCGTGCAGCCCCTCCGGGATGAGTTGGAACGCGGGGACCTGTCGCGCAGGGATTTGGTGGGCACAGTCCTTCTGTGCCCCAGCGGAGGTTTTTCTGTTTCCCAGCGACAGGGACTGTGTTCTAAGCGGTTTCAGACTCACTTTTTCCCCCTCTCACTCCCTGCAGAGGGGGATCGCCCCCATGAGTCTCCAATCCTGGCTCGATTGTTTCTTCCCCAGTTCGCACTCATGTTAGAAGGCTTTCTCAGTGGATTCTGCGTCCTTTTTCTCCCAATCTCTTGGGTTCCGTAAGGTTTCCTATGGCTTCAGATCTTTTCCGTGTGAGATATGGGGGCGAGTGCAATGTACGGAGCTCCCTACTTCTCCGCCATCTTGCCCCCTCCTGATTTCATTCTTTAAACATTGTTTAAGTGTTTATTCATTTTTTAAGAGACACAGAACGTGAGTGGGGGAGGGGCAGAGACAGAGTTACACAAACAGAATCCGAAGCAGGCTCCAGGCTCGCACTCACGAACCGCAAGATCATGACCTGAGCAGAAGTCGAACGCTCAACCAACTGAGCCTAACATAGATGGATTTTAAGAGGGCTATTGTTTTGTTCAAGGTGTTGGTGTCTATGAATGTAAGTATGTCACGAAGTTTTGCGTTCTTTTCTTATAATGCCTTTGACTGATTTTTATGTCATAGTTATGCTCTATTTACCAAATGAGTTGCCAAACATCTCTTCCTGTTTTCTAGAAGAAGTTGTGTAAGATTGGTGCAGTCACTTTCTTATATTTGTGGAAAAATTCCCTGGGAAGAATGGGCTTTCCTTTTCATAACATTTCAGAAATTATAGATTCAATTTCTTTAAAAAAATATTCAGATTTCACACTTCTGATGTCAGAGATATGAGGTTTGCTTTTCAAACGGTTTATCAATTTCACCTAAAACTGGTAAATTTGTCCTTAAGATTCTCTTATCATTTTGATGTCAATGAAATTTAAATTTATACTCCATTTTTAAATCTAGATTTAAAGCTGCATTTATATGATTTTTACTTTAATCCTTATGAAATGTTCTTCTTTATTATCAGTGATGCTCTTTTATGAATGTCTAATTAGTTTGTTATTAATATATCTCCACAAGCTTTTTTGCTTGAGTTTGCAATTCATCTCTTTCCTTCCTTTTACTCCTAGATTGTTGTGTCCTTATATCTGAGTTATCTTATTAAATAGGAAGTAGTTCTTTAAAATCAAATCTGCTATTTTTGTCTTTCAGTTGGAAAATTAACCCACTTAGCGTGAATCTAAGTGCTAAAATATTGGGGTTTAAACCTACCACCATATTATTTGTCTTTTACTTTATTTCATCATTTTTTGTTTTTTTTCTCCTTTCTTGCTTTCTCTTAGATCAATAAAAAGGTTTTTAAAATAATTCTAGGGGCGCCTGGGTGGCTTAGTCCGTTAAAGCGTCCGACTTTCGCTTAGGTCATGATCTCGCGGTTCGTGGGTTCGAGCCCCGCGTCAGGCTCTGTGCTGACTGCCAGCACAGAGCCTGGAGCCTATTTCAGAGTCTGTATCTCCCTCTCTCTCTGACCCTCCCTTGCTCACGCTGTCTCTCTCTTTCTCTCCTAGAAATAAATAAAAATATAAAATAAAATAATTCTATTAACCTTAATTGCTCTATAGTTAGAATTTTTTATATCATTTTTTGATTGGTTACCGTCAGGTTGACAATATTCCTCTTTGTCTTATTAGAGCACACTTTAAATTAGTACTTTTCCACTCTGAGTAAATTCAACAATCTCAAAATAATTTAATTCCATTTGCCTTTCTCATCCTATGTGGATTGCCCTGTTTCTGAGCTCTACACATACTTGAAACCTCACAGGGAGCCTTATCATGATGTTGTACTGTCAATACTAATTTAAAGTTACTCCCATATTCACACCACCTGATATCTTTATGTTTTGGTTGCATTTTCTTTTTTCCACCCAGGATCACTTTCCTTCTGATGAAAACATTCCCTTTGGCATTTCTTTTAGCTTTTAGGCTGGCAACAATGATCTCATTTTTTTTTTTTTTTTTTTGGTCCAAAAAAAAAAATCTTAATGACACTTCAAATTTGAAGAAGAACTTCTTCTGGTGTAGAATTCATAGTTAGCAATTCTTATAGCGCTTTTAAAACACCATTGCACTGTTACCTGGCTCTCGCCACTTCTGTTGACACATTTGCCCTCAGGCTTATGGTGGGTCCTTTGGGAGCAATGTATCCTTTATTCTATGATTCCTTTTAAGATTGTATATTTGTCTTTGGTTTTCAGCTCTTTTACTATGATGTGACCTAGATATAATTTACTCCCTGCTTATCCTTATTGGCATGTATATCATTTCTTGAATCTGTAGCTTGCTATCGTTTCTCAATTTGGGCCATTCTCTCCTCAAATATCACTTCTGGCCTATTCTTGCTCTCTCCTTTAAGGATTCCAATTACATGTGTGTCAGGCCATTTCGACATGGTCCAAATATCTCTGATGCTTTTCTCTGTATTTCCCTTCCTCTTTTCATTCCATGTGTAACACATGCTGTCGAAGCAATGTTTTTATTCCTCAAAAATTTTAGTGTGCTTGTGGACATTCAACTGCCATTAGCAGAAAGTTTGTCCATAGAGTCTTTTTCTTAGAAGTGTAAGAAGCCATACTGTCATATTCACTGAAGTCAACAAATTCTTAGAAATTAATTCCCCTTGGGAATATCCCTCAATCAGTGATGGTGGTAGTTGAAATGTACACATTCCAGCCCTTTTCCCTCACATAGATTGATTCTAAAGCAAGTGCTTTGTACCATCTCAGGGTGAGATTAATTTTCTGTTATGTACTTTTCAAACTGGCTTAAGAGTAAACCCATCATTGGCTGTCTCCCCTTCCTTGGATCCCATATCAGCCAGTGGTGAACAGAATAGTAATAATGCGTGCATTCTGTACTGTCACAATGACCAAGATTGCCCCCGTGGTAAATTAGAATAGAAGATAGGTGGAGAGGATAGTGTTTGTGAGATACGACAATTACAATGATGTGGAGTGGGAGGTGGTTATTGTTTAGTGCCTTCAACTCACTTAATGAAGACTATCACTGGTTTGAGTTGGCTTACTACCAAATCAGGGACCAGTGTGAAATCTAAAAGGCCTTGAGGCAGTTTCCCAATGATTCTCATTCCATTCAGTTGGTGGGCAACTCTTTTTTAAAACCATACTAATACTCTAATGGTCAGAGTACCATAATTAGAGAAAAGGCTTAACCTATAGCCCTGACAGGTTTCTTCCTCTAGTTTCAGGGAAGAGATAAGAAGAAAGACAGACCTTGACCCAGGCTGGGGATGTGCTGTGAATGGTCTTGAGGAACTTGAATGCTTGTGTTACTTAAACCCTGACCTCAGATGTAGACACAGCCTCCCCACAAGAGGACATTAGCCTCTCTTTGCCTGGAAACTCTTTAGAATCCTCACATGATGTGAATATCCTATAAGATTATTCTTTTCTTCTTTAAGTTTTTATTCATCTCCTCTCATGACTTTTCCAATAACTAGGGTCAAATTTCAATATAATCTGCTCTGGCATAGCAAGGACTGACTTGACTTCATGAGTAAAGGGATTATTTACCAAAAAGGCTAGAAGGCATGGCTAGCATACATCCACAAATAAAAGGGGAAAAAAGGCAAGAAGTCAACATAGAAAATGGAACTTTATTTCTTTTTATTAATACATGTTTATGGTGGGTTCCTAGATTGAGGTACACTTCACTCCAACTTAAATCTGAGTTCTGTAGAAACCAAGGCAAAGAGAGAATCATGTTTAATTACATAGTCCTCATGGTTTGCTAGAAGGACTCATCCCCAAAGGAATGAGAGTTCTCTGAGAAAAAGAACTTCATCTCGAATACTAATTGTCATATAACCAGTGTCTAAAATAGGGCTTGGCATATAGTAAACATTCAATTAAAATTGGCTGAATGAATATCAGCTATACAGGTTCTAATGGAAATTTGTTTTACCTACAGGGTTCTTTATGTTAGAGGTCCTAAACAATTAGCCATAATACCTTTGAAGAAGTTTTATTTTAAAATATAGACATGTTGTACATAAGGCTGCTTCTTATAGGAGCCCTTGGGAAAGTCACATATATGACACTAAGCTATAGTTGTGGAAAATAAACTTGAACACAAGACAAAATTGGTGTAGTCTGGGTACGCAGTTCATTGGTTCAGCATAGGTTTAGTTCAACTTTGCAATGACCTTAAATAACAAGAAATATTGCCCCAAAATAATTGTCAGAACACAAAAAGTCGACTTGCTTAAAAACCATTTAGATATCACCTTTTGTTGGATAATTACCATATCTCTCGAAAGATGGTAGAATTTTAATTATCTAAAGGTTATATGCAAAAAGCTGAATTAAGAGAAGCTTTTTTATAACATGCTGTTCTTTTAATTTCCGGGAAGAGAGAAGAAGCCAAAAAGTAATTAAAATAATGAAGGTGAAAGAAGTGTTATCTCCAGAGTATCTTCAAAAACAAAATAAAACAAAACAGGATGAAAAACAAAATAACACCCCAAAATAACTAAAACCTTGCTAGAATATTTGAGGCTCATTGCCTTTCAGTGAAAAACCATATTAAAGACCGACTAATTAAACCAGTATTTTCTTTTTTTTTTTTTATTTTTAAAAAAAAAATTTTTTTTAATGTTTTATTTATTTCTAGGAGAGAGAGAGAGAGACAGCGTTCGCAGGGAAGGGTCAGAGAGAGAGGGAGTCACAGACTGAAACAGGCTCCAGGCTCTGAGCTGGCAGTCAGCACAGAGCCCGACGCGGGGCTCGAACCCACGAACCGCGAGATCATGACCCGAGCGAAAGTCGGACGCTTAACCAACTAAGCCACCCGGGCGCCCCTAAACCAGTATTTTCACTGAAGATAATGCTAGCTATCTAAAAAGGCAGAAGAAAAATAAATCCTATACTGATCAGGAGGTAAGTCATGCAAAGGATAATAGGACCTTAAAATATTAGGAAACAAAAAGAGAATTAAATGACACTACTCTTTCAGAATCTATTTGATTGGGTTTTACCATTGTGAAACCTTTCACTATGTTTAAATATCACTAAGAAGACCTCAAAATTATCCGCATATTCTGTGTACACACACATGCACTTGCACATGCACACACACCCACACAGATAGATAGATGGATAGATACGTGCAGGTAGATTAATGACAGATGATAGGTAGGTAGGTTGATAAATGGATAGATAAGTAGGTAGGTAGGTAGGTAGGTAGGTAGGTAGGTAGATAGATAGATAGATATAGATAGATAGACAGACACAGATAAGGATATAGTTGACAGATAAAGTTGACCCTTGAACAACTTGGAGATGAGAGGAAACAATCCCCCAGGCAGTTGAAAATCTACACATACTTTTTGACTCCCCCAAAACGTAAGTACTAACCCTAACCCTAACCCAAAGCCTTACTGATAACATAAACAGTCCATTAGCACAGGTTATGTATGTTATATATTGCATACTCTATAGTATAGGTGAACCTGTGGGGTTGAAACCAATATTGTTCAAGAGCCAACTATATAGGTATGTAGACATACATATATAACGTAATGACCCATTAAAGGAAATATCTTTGTTACATAACATGGGACTCTGTATAAACCGGTGGCTTTTGCAGAGTCAGCTGCTCACAGGGCACTTGTGGGGATGAGCACTGGGTGTTATATGGAAACCAACTTGACAATAAACTATTTTAAATAATAAAAAATAAATTTCAAAAAAGGAAGAAAGAAAAACAATAATCCAATTTGTTTACGGTCACATCTGGTCAGAATTCACTCCAGGTCTGCACATTCAAAGCTCAAATGTATCACTCACATATAAAATGAATTTCAGAAAAAGTGGATCAGAGAATGCCTGGTATATGCATATATACATATCAAAAAAGTAGTGCATTTTCTCAGTAGTGCACTAACTACTGAGTAAGATATTTCAAAATTTCATAGGAGTGCTTCAACACTTGCTATCATGAGACTGTTGTCTGACACCCCTTCCACAGGTACCTAAAATTCCAGCTGAGAATTGTACTATGTCATTAGCCTATTGATGATATCAAATAAAGACTGTGGCAAGCAGTTTAGGCAATCAACTATTTTAATTCAATGGATACTGTTAAAATAAATCAAATACAACTTTGATGATTATTGCAAAATTATCATGCTATGACTATCAATACATAAGATTTGAGTTCTGTGCTAAGTAGTTTACAAGCTTATTTAAATCT
The DNA here is from genome assembly GCF_003009895.1 of Hyaena hyaena. NCBI lineage: Eukaryota > Metazoa > Chordata > Mammalia > Carnivora > Hyaenidae > Hyaena > Hyaena hyaena. The sequence continues at coordinate 6,182,416 of NW_024080643.1, read as the reverse complement.
CACAGCAATGCTTCAAAAACAGATGTTATTAATTTTAAACACTTTTTATAAATGAAGATACTGAGTAAAGAGAACCAATGTAACTTGTAGAGGTCACATAGGTTAGGGAGAGATGGAGTCAAAATTCAGACCCAGAGCTAGCTAACTCTAGTAAGACACAAAACATGAAACCAATGTGTTAGAAATAAGTAACATATATCACTTTAGGTCATTTGAAAAAGTAATGAATTCATAGTAACAGACCACCTGATGACCTTATGAAAATCAATTTCTTTAAAAATAAATGTGTAATGGGGCGCCTGGGTGGCTTAGTCGGTTGAGCGTCCGACTTTCGCTTAGGTCACGATCTCGCGGTTCGTGGGTTCGAGCCCCGCGTCGGGCTCTGTGCTGGCTGCCAGCTCAGAGCCTGGAGCCTGTTTCAGCCTGTGACTCCCTCTCTCTCTGACCCTCCCCTGCTCACGCTGTCTCTCTCTCTCTCTCTCCTGGAAATAAATTAAAAACATTAAAAAAAATAAATAAATGTGTAGGGTCTGTTCTAGCATAAAGAATAAATGAGGAAACATGTAAGTACAAAAATACATTATGTAAATCCTATGATGTCGACAGAAATGACTTTCTATCTGGGGAAAAATGTTAACTATGTATTGCATATCTTATTCGAAATTAAATTCTAGATAATTTGAAGTTCAAAATACAAAAAAAGTAAAGGAACAGCTTAGAAATATGAGGATAGCTTTCAGAAAAACAAAGTGTCAAGTAGACTATTTTAAAATAATGGAAAGAACATGTTGGAGGAGAATGCAGTCAGTTTCTTTTTATTGAGATATATATAATTGACACCTAACAATATATTAATTTCAGGTGTATAACATAATGGTGTGATATTTGTAAACATTGTGAAATAATCACAATAAGAAATCTAGTTACTATCAATCACCAAATATGGTTATAATTTTTTCTTGTGATAAGATCTTTTAAGGTCTATACTCTTAGCAACTTTCAAATATGCGATACAGTATTATTAACTATAGTCACCATGGTGTACATTACATTCCTATGACTTATTTATTCTATATATAAATAAAATTTTATATATAAAATATTTATTTTATATATACTTACAACTAGAAGTTTGTACTTTTTTGACCTCCTTCACCCATTCTGCCCACTTCTACTCATCTCCTCTGGTAGCCATCAATCTTTCCTTTTCTGTTCTCTATATCTATGAACTGATATTTTTCTCCCCAAATTCCACATATAACTGAAATCATACAGTATTTGTCTTTCTCCCTCTGATTTATTTCACTTAGCATAATGCACTCATAGTCCATAGCTTCTTTTCTTTGGCTAACTAATATTCCATTGTATAAATACACCACCCTTTCTTTATCCATTCATCCATCAGTAGACGTGATAATTGTTTCCACATTTTAGCTTTTGTAAAGAACGCTGTAATGAAGATTGAGAGTGTATATATCTTTTCAAGCCAGTGTTTTTGTTTTGCTTGGAATAATACCCCAAAGTGGAATTCCTGGTGCATATGGTAGTTCTGGTTTTAATTTTTTGAAGAACCTCCATACCATTTTCCATAGTGATGCACCAATTTACATTCCCATCAACAGCACACAGGGCTTCCTTTTTCTCCACATCCTTGCCAACACTTGTTATTTTTCTATCTTTTGAACAGTAGTCTTTTTGACAGATGTGAGGTGTTATTTCACTGTTGTTTTTCTATTTAAATTTCCCTGCTGTTTACACCTTTTCAGGTACCTGTTGGCCATCTGTGTATCTGCTTTGGCAAAATGTTTATTCAGAGCTTCTGCCCATTTTTTAAATCATATTAAGGTTTTTATTCTATTGAATAGTGTGAGTTCTTTATATGTTTTGGAATTAATCTCTTACCAGATATATGACTTGCAAACATTTTTTTTCCTTTTCCAATAGGTTGCCTTTTCAAGTTGTTGATTGTCTATTGCTGTGCAGAAGCTTTTTAGTTTGATTTGTCCCACTTGTTTTTTTGTTGCCTTTGCTTTTGGTTTCAAATTTAAAAAATTCATCACTAAGATCAATGTCAAGGAGGTTGCTGCCTACGTTTTCTTCTAGAAGTTTTATGGCTTCAAGTCTTATACTTAAGTCTTTAATCAATTCTAGGTTGATTTTTATTTGTGATCCAGTTTCATTCTTTTGCATATAGCTGTCCAGTTTTCCCAACAGCATTTAGTGAAGAGATTATCATTTCCCCATTGTGTATTCTTGGCTCCTTTATCATAAACTAATTAACCATATATGCATAAGTTTATTTCTAGGCTCTCTATTCTGTTCCATTGATCTATTTGTCTCTTTTTATGCCAATATCATACTGCGTGACTACTATAGATTTTTAATGTAGCTTGAAATCAGGAAATGTGATTCTTCCAGGTTTGCTCTTGTTTTTCAAGATTGCTTTTTGTATTTGGGGTTTTTGTGGTTCCGCTCAAATTTAGATTGTTCTTTCTATTTTTGTGAAAAATGCCATTGGAATTTCATAAGGATTGCATTGAATCTGTAGATTGTTTGGGGTAGTATGTACATTTAAACAGTATTATTTTTTAAATCCATGAACATTTAATAACTTTCCATTGATTTATGTAACTAATAAATGCTTAAACCAATAAAGTATCTCTGAAAAGCAGCAGTAAACTGTAATCAGACAATACCCTAGTGAGTATTAATTTTAGAAACCACAAGCCTTTCTGTACCTCCATTAAAATAAATACTATGAGCCAGTCTTTTTCTAGTAGTTTTCAAAATCAAATTGGCTTGAACTTCAGGGAAAAAAATATCTCTCACCGCGCACAATATCTTTGTTTTTTCAGTTTTGCCAAATTAATTTAGATTACTTTTTCAGAATAATCCTTAGATCTAGAGTCTTACCTAATTATATAGAAAGATCTAAATAAAACTCAACTTTCTCTGATACAGTGAACCATTTAGCAATTGCCATCTCAATCCCATATTTTTTAAGACAGTTTTTATTTGCTGACAAATTGCTCACAGTCTCTGAGAGAAAAACACATCACTGTGAAGAAGAGTATCATTTCTGGGGTAAAATAATTCACTATTCTTTTCAAATCCTTATAATGAATATATAAATTTTGTTTTTTAAGCTGAGCTTTTAATTGGACCAGATACGACATGTTATACTTCAATCATTTGCCATTTAAATATTATTACTTACTGAGGCACCTGGGTGGCTCAGTCAGTTAAGCATCCAACTTTAGCCCAGGTCATAATCTCATGGCTTGTGGGTTTAAGCCCTGCATCAGGCTCTGTGCTGACAGCTCAGAGCCTGGAACTGCTTCAAATTCTGTGTCTTCTTCTCTCTCTGTCCCTCCCCCACTCACACTCTGTCTCTCAAAAATAAACACTAAAAATATTTTAATATTATTATTTCCTATTTAACATTTAAATTTTTATATTTTAATATCAGAAAATATATTATACATCATGTTATATATAATATATAACATTAAAATTACATATTAAACATGTATTATTCATTAGGTCTGTACTTTTTAGACTTGTTAGATTTAGATCTAATGTTTTTTAAAGTTGTGATAACACTTTATTAGATATTTAGACATTTACTATATCTACAAATGTGCTAGGTTTAACTAGGCTTAATTATTTACTAGTTAGATTTTTTTATGGTCCATAATATCAACATTCATTGATAAATCAGTGTTATCAACCATATCAAATCAATGTCATTTTTTCCTAGGTTTCTGAAACACTAAATAAATATATATCTGGAAAAGTATCCTCCTTTACTACTGACAAGTCCTGAAGATCTTCTAATCTGAAAGAGAAAATATAACATTTATGGCTCCAAGAACTTGAAATTGTTTGAGATAAAAATGCCTCGTGAATTAGTATCCAATTAATACCTTTCTTTTTTATGGGGCACCTGGGTGGCTCATTTGATTGTTTCTGACTGGCTCAGGCCATGATCTCTCAGGTCATGGGTTCAAGCCCTGCATTGGGCTCTGTGCTGACAGCTCAGAGACTGGAGACCCCTTCAGATTCTGTGTGTGTCCCTCTCTCTCCCTGCCCTTTCCCCACTCATGCTCTCTCTCTCTCTCTCTGTCTCTTTGTGTGTGTGTGTGTGTGTGTCTCAAAAACAGACATTAAATTTTTAATATATATATATTTTTTATTGGCAAATTATGTTAGGGGCACCTGTTAGGTGGTTAAGCTTAGTTGTCATGATTTCTGCTCAGGTTACCATCTCATTATCTTGAGATTGGGCTCCACACTGGATATGGAGCCTGCTTATGATTCTCTCTTTCCCTCTCCCTCTCTCTCTCTCTGGCATTCTCTCTCTCTCAAATTAAACAACAAAATAAAATAAAAGACATACTTTGTTAGTGAGAATTGAGCTTTAGAAAAAGTTCTGGCACTGCAGTAAACTGTTGGGGTGGCGGAAGTTATCTACTTTGGATACTGCTATGCAGTGAAGGTTTGTGCCCCACCAATATTGATATCTTGAAGTACTAGCCCCCAGTGTGATGGTAGTTGAAAGTGGGGACTTTGGGAGCTAATTAGGATTCAATAAGGTCATGAGCATGGAGTGGGCTTGACAGGATTAATACCTGTAGAACCAGAAGAGAACAGAGGCCGCATCTCTCCACCAGAGGAGGAGAGAGCAGAACACAGGACATCTGCAAATCAGAAAAGAGTTTTCACCAGATGCCGAATCTCCCAGCACCTTGGTCTTGGACTTGACAAACTCAGAACTATGTGGAATGAACATGTGTTACTTAAGCCAGCCCGTCTATGGTATTTTGTTAAAGTGGCCTGAATGAAAACCAGATACCTTGAAAACCACCCTTTACCGAGAAATATTGGTTTACTCCTTAACTTGATTTTAGTTTTCTCTAATTCAGTATTTCCTACCTCTAATTTGCTTTTCTAAGATGTCTGTCACCCCCTTTTATCCTTATTTAAACTCTCTTCAAACCAATCCTGTTCTTTTCTACATTTCCTTTTTGACATCACTCACTAACTCCTTTCTCTCTCTTGTTCCTTTTCTCTTCCTTCCATCCTTCCTTCTTTATTATGTTCCCCTGTCTTTTCCCTGGTGGCTCTCCTTGGCATTCTTCATTGGAGTACAGGAACATTCTAAATCTCCAAATGGTTATGAACTTTCATATTTATCTTAAGAGAGCACAAGTAGCGCCTGTGTTTATGTAAAATTGAGGGAGACCATTGATGGATCTCTGTTTTTTCTGGAGAAGCTCCATTTCTGACACTACAAGACTCCGCACTCTCTTAAGCACTGCCTAGCACAGGCATGCCCAAATCTCGGTCTTTCTATTAAAAGAAAATAAAAATTTTAAGGAAACCAAGTGATAGAGACTGAGTAAAAAATTTTTCCATGGGTTTTTTTTTTTGTACTTATCAAATGCAACAACAAACAATACTCTAATGTTATATGTACAGTTTTCAGGCATCTGCTTGAAAAAGGGCACTTCATCATCTAAATATTCCTCTTCCCAAATGGGGTCCTCAGCAAACGAGATCAATGCCAACAAAGCGATGGCCCTGGCTTTACAGAGAGGTCCCCCAGCTTCTGCTAGTCTACTGCTACAGGAAGGGAGAAGAAGTTCTGGCCCATTCAATTACGTTTCCTGGAGCAGAAATTGTGGGCACATGGTGAGATTCAATTATATTCTTTGCTCAAGGTAAAATCCAATTATAACCTCTACCCAATGGTGAAATCCCATCAGTTTGTTTTTTTTTTTGGCTTCATTTAGGACACAAAGAGACAAGTGTTTCTATAAAGGCATACACATTTACAAAATTAAAAATAAAGGATCTCAAGTAAGGTATTTGCATTTGTTAGTCATTCTCCTTCTGGGCAGACATTCAGCGTCTCTTAACTTGAAAAGTGCTTAGCCAGTTAGGCTGACAGTATTTACATTAATGGTCACAATCCACTGAAATCCCCTGCCCAATGGTGAAATCCAATCAAAGTTTTCTTTTGCATCATTTAGGATACAAAGAGATGAATTTCTCTATAATCGATTTATAGAGGTATATACATGTTTAAAAGAAAGAAAAGAGGATTACTCTAAGAAGGAAAGAGTATCACCCTTGTAGCGTTAGATGTGCCTCAGATATCATTAGAGGCCCTTTTAAAGGTCCGTTATATCATAATGACTCTTGTCAGTTAGAGCCAAGATATTAAGAACATGCTAGATTCTCCAAGCCGTCTTTTGAAAAAGGAATATACTAAAATTTCTATTAGATGACTGGTATCCAAATGTGTCTAATCTAAGCCATGTTTCTTGTGATCTTTTTTATCTATTTGCTTTTCAATAATCCTTCAATGAACAACATGTATCATGGACAATAAAAAATTTCTGTTGAGAAATTTTATATAGAAAAAAATTCTAAAATCTTGACTGAAATATGAGCCCATCTATATATGCTTATCATATATTGACAATACTAAGGAAACCACTTACACACTATAAACAGTGAACTTTTTTGACAAGGTTCCAGGATGTTAGAGGCTGAATAATGCCCCCCAAGAATTTCTATAACCGCAGAATCCATGAATATGTTACCTTATATGGCAAAACAAACTTTGTGTATACAATTAAGTTAAAGATCTTTATATCCAGGATATCCACATGGACCCAATATACATAAGTGGCCTTGTAAGGGGGACCTGCAGGGCCACCATCAAAGAGAATATGTAGGGGTGGAAACAAGATCAGAAAGGGGAGAAGATGGTGTAATGTTGGCTTAGAAGTGGGAGGAAGGGGACATAAGCCAAGGAATGTACGTGACCTCTAGAAGCTCATAACACAAGGGAAAAATCTTCTCTAGAGCCTCCAGGTGGAGAACAGCTCTGCAGACCTATTTAAGCTTCTGATTCTAGAACTAGAAAAGAGTAAATCTGTATTCATTTAAGCCTCTGAATCATGGTAATTTGTTAGAGAATAAGTAAGAAATAAATGCACAGAATATATGATCAATATGTAAAATTCAGTTATATTCCTATACACCAACAATGAACAATGAGAAAATGAATTTAAGAAGACAATTCCATTTTCACTGGAATCAAAAGAATAAAATGCTGTTAAAATAAGTTCAAATATATAGTCTGAAAACTAAAAAATGTTGTTGATAGAATTAAGAACTACATAAATGGAAAGAAAGCTCATGTTCATGGCTCACAAGGCTTATTATTGTTAACATGGTAACATTCCCCAAATAGATCTAGAGATCAATGCAATCAGGTGGTGAATTTTCAGAAATTGACAAGCTGATTCTTAATTCACATGAGAATGGAAGGCATACAAACCAGCAAAAACAATATTGAAAAAGAACAAAGTTGGAGTACTCACACTTATTAATTTCAAAATTTGCAACAAAGCTATAGCAATCAAGATAGTCTGATACTGACAAAGGACAGATATCTAGACAATGAAAAAGATTCTAGAAATTAATCATCACGTTTACAGTCAGTTGATTTTTTTGATAAGGGTAGCCAGAAAGTCCAATGAGAAAAAACTAAATGGTGAAAGAATAGCTAGGTATTCATATGCAAAAGAATGATGGAAACTTCTTCCTCACACCATGCATAAATTTTAAACAAAAATGGACCATAGGCTTAAATATAAAATCTAAAACTATCAAGCACTTCGAAGAAAATACAGGAGTACCCCTTTGTTAGGCAAAGCCTTCTAGATACAATACCAAAGGTATAATAGAGAAAGAAAGGTTGATAAATTTATCAAATTTAAAACTTCTGTGCTTCAAAAGATACCATGAAGAAAGTGAAAAGGACCCACAGAATGGATAAAACATATTTGCAAATCTGCTAAGGGACATATAACTAAAATATATAAAGAACACATACAACTCAATAATAATAATTAAAAAAAAAAAAACAATGAGCCAAAAAGACCTCTCTTTTACACAAATTAGAATACCTATTCTTCAGGTTTAAGATCATGCAAAAGATTTTAAGATTATAATGAGAGTCAGCTCATACCTGCAGATTATAAGTTTGAGTATGTCACATAAATTCCTTGTGGTATTTGGCCTTGCCTGCTTGCTATAGGTTAGAGTCTAGAATTTGAAGTGATGTTCTCAGATGTGTGTATAGCCTAGCCTTCTTAGTGATGCATAAAGGAAGAGTCAATGAACCCCAAAGAAATTAGTAACATTGCCAATAAGACTATAGTGATATACTTAGGTTATGGAATTTTTAAGGATTCTAAAAGTTTTCCTTATTTTAGTCCTTTATCCCTTCTTAAATATTGAATATCATATGGAGAGTAAAATTTCTGAGTGTTCAGGATTTTTAAAGCTAAACTTTAACAACAGTCCCAGTGAAACAATTGCTCCTGTAGCTTTAAAGATGGGTTACACAACTTGACAATAAACTATTAAAAAAATTTTTTTAAATAAAGATGGGTTACAATTCTAAAGTCTAGGAACACAAAATTAAGATTTTTGTTACTGTCAGAACTGCAAATGCCCAGCAAGGGAAAGTTTCAATTCATTTTAAAAAATAAATGAACACTGAACAGAACCTATTTAAGATCTGCCGAGTGCATAGTTGTCATTTGGAGGTGTTCAAAGGGTCACCAAAACTTAGGCTCTTGTCCATTTACCACTTTTATAGATTGGTCTATATTATGCTGGTGACAGATGAAACCTGTAGTGTTAGTAAATCTTCACGAACATTGTTTAATACATTAAGAAATGTGTCCTTTGAGTGGTGGTCAAGTCCATGTACAAAAGAAGTTGGTAGGATTCCACTTGAGGTTGTCTGGAGCCACCATGCAATCATCATGAAAAGCTCCTGAATTCACTAACTATGTTGTGAATTTTACTAAATACAGGGCATTCTGGATATCATGGGGCTAGGATATTACTGGGCACTGCCATCCACCATAATGGTCCTTTAGCTGTGACTTCTTTTTTATATATATAAGATTCTGTATGTAAAATTACTCCCTACTTAGAAAGCACTAGAGTATCTCCATGCTGCTTAACTTTTTGGTCTTCTTAATTGGAGTTCTTGGTGAGCTCAATAACTTTTTTTTTATTTCCAAAAACACTCCAAATCTTAGACGAACCCATTAGCATGCCTACCATCAGTGTATATATTCACCCTTCTATCACTAACTACTTGGCAGGCTCTGGTGAGCAAAATGAGTTAATGCCAATTGTCAGATCGGGGCCTCTAGAATGAAGTGAGTTGATGTTTTTCTGTTTCAGTTTTAAAATATAGTCATCTAGAATCAGATGAATTTTGATTCATCTAGATTTTCTGGGAAGAAGGGTCTAATAAATCTGGCATCTAGATAGTTCTAGATGGTTCCTGGGTAGAGGCTAAGCAGACATGAATGTCCCCTTCTTCTGAGAATGGAAGAATGGCAGGATTAAAGGTACTACCACAGTAAATGAAAGTATGTGAGGAAGAAAGTAGAATTTCACAGGAGAGAAGCCTAAGAAATGTTGCAAATTATCTGTAGCAAAATTTGCATAGCATGAGGGACCATTCAGTATAAGACTTTAAACCCAAGAACCAAGTGGCCAGAAGTGGCACTGGCTTAGCTGGCTCTATCATTGTGCGTAAGCAAGGCGGGTGGGCTCTTACTGCTGAGGCAAGGCTATCAGAAGCTACTAGTCTCAGATGTTTCCCATAAAGCTAAACACATCACACCAAGAGCTTGTCCACAGTACCCAACATGAATAGCTAGAAAATATTATGATTATTAGGTAGGCAGAGGAAGGGGCTGTTGGAGAGCTAATTTTAAATTGCAAAATACCTGCTTACGTTTTGTTTCCAAAAAAAAAAAAAAAAAAGAGTCAGTTGGTGAAGTCTCGAAGTCTCTGTGGAACAATAGAGATACGTGGCAATTTCAAATTACCTTTTTAAATGTCCCTTAAGTGCTGGCCTCATCAAGGTTTTAAAAGGTTAAAAAGGTAAGTTAGGCAAAAGGGAGTTACTCTACCTTCTTTAGATAAATCTACCTGAAGGAATGCGCTTGGTTGGTATCTCTTCTTTGAAAACATTATGCCTTTGGAGATGGTTCTTGGAGGTTTGGCAGGGGGGGGCGCCTGAGTGGCTCAGTCGTTGAGTGTCCAACTTTGGCTCAGGTCATGATTCCACAGATTGTGAGTTCGAGCCCCCCGTTGAGCTCTGTGCTGACAGCTCAGCACCTGGAACCTGCTTCGGATTCTGTGTCTCCCTCTCTCTCTACCCCTTCCCCACTCATGTTCTTTCTAACTCTATCTCTAACTCAAAACTAAATAAACATTTTTAGAAAATTTGTAAAAGGAGCGGGGGTCCTTGGAGGTGCACTTGGGTGGCTCAGTCTGTAAAGCATACAACTCTTGATTTTGGCTCAGGTCATGATTTCAGGGTCATGAGATCAAGCTCTGTGTCAAGCACCAAGTCATACTCCATGCTGAGTGTGGAGCCTGCTTAAGATTCATTCTCTCTCTCTCTCTCTCTCTCTCTCCCTCTCTCTCCTTCTGCTCCTCCTTCATGCTCATGCATGCTTTCTTTCTCTCTCTCTCAAAAAGAAAACCTTTTTGAAAATCACTTAAAAAAATTTTTTTTAATGTTCATTTATTTTTGAGGGAGAGAGACAGAGTGCAAGCAGGGGAGGAGCAGAGAGAGAGGGAGACAGAATCCAAAGCAGGCATCAGGCTCTGAGCTGTCAGCACAGAGCCCAACATGGGGCTCAAACTCACAAACTGAGGTCATGACCTGGGCTGATGTCAGACACTTTACCGACTGAGCCACCCAGGTGCCCCTGGAAATCACCTCTTCTTCACCTCTTAGAACACAGCAGAAGATCACGTATTGGTTAAGAGTAGAATTGCAGGAAAATTTAAGCTTCTTAAAATTCGGGTTAAGGACTACATAAAGTAGCGGAGTGTTTCAGTAAACCAGACCTGATATCCTGGTATATTGCTGACCTTCTAATGAAAATGGAAATAAGTTTCTGGGGACAGTTAGGAATGCAGAACAGAAATCTACAACTGGAAAATCCACAGCCCCAAGTGGGACCAAAATGTAAACTTGTATATAAGTTTGGTTCCACAGGCATATGAGAAAAAGCCATGCACTTATGACCCAGAGGACATAAAAATTGAATACCTTCTCATATGCAGTTTAATGATTAAGAGATGAAAAGTATTACAAGGATTGGTACAGGTGATGAGATCCTTTTTGCTGCTAAGCTTTTGACTTCTGGTTTTAGACTTTAGCTTCTGGTATTAAAGGATATTGTAAAAGCTTGGTTATTAGAGGGTTGGATGGAATAATCTGAGATTGATGGATCCATTATGTCCATATTTGTATGTAAGGAGTACAGCACCTCAAGGGAATCTTCAGCTTTTCTTGGTGTAGACGCAAGGATACTGGTAAGTCAACATGCCAATTCGGTGTGACCTACTTAAGAGACACCTCAGGGATTCAAGGGAAGGACCTAAAAGGAGAGCTTTTATGGGACAATATTATTTGTGCTTAGATCACTTCCTACTAAGTGAGTAGGAGGAGAAAATAATGTCTGTCATCCAAATGTCCAAAGATGGTGATTGCTGACTGTAACATGAAGAGTAGTTGAAAGTTGTTAGGAATTCACTCCCCAATTGCTTGTTGTCACCAAGACATAACTTCTGTAACAGTGGCGGGGTTGAAGGTTAATTTAGAGAAATTTCCTTTTACATTTTAAGGATAACGTGGGATACTGTGTGTTTGATTTCTTACCAGATTATTGGCTCCTGACTCCACAGAAAGACCATCAGTATTGTCTCTTGATAGAGCAATGTTGAGTTCATTAAACTCACCATAATAGATACAATAGTAGTTTCATTAAAAAAGGAGGTAAGAGATCGGGAAAGAAATTTATAAAGTCTTGGCCACGAGATTCAGATTAGGGTAACTATTTTCAGGTGGGTGTCTTAATCCACTTGGCCTGCTCTAACAAATTACCACAGACTAAGTGGCTGAAGGGACCATTTATTTCTCATAGTTCCGGACACTGGGTACCTAGGTTGCCCAGTTCTGGGCGAGAACCCATTGTGGGCTGCAGGCTGTTGACTACTTGCATTCCCCGTGTGGCAGAGATCGTAGAGGGAAGGAAGCTCTCTCCTGACTTTTAAGGGCACTAATCCCAACACGAAGCCTCTACTCTCCTGGCCTAATCACATCCCGAAGGCCCCACCCCCAACATTACCTCATTGGTCGCTGGGTCTTCAACATATGAGCTGGGGCGGGACAGGGAGACGGTTGGATACGAGCATGCAGTCTGCAGCAGCAGGGAAATGATTAGGACGGGGGGGGGGGCGGCGGGGGGAGGCGGGAGGGGATTTGTGACGTAACAGTTTGGTCTTGATGGGTACAACAAAGGATTAAGGTGGGTCTACATAATTGAACGGGCAAGCTCTTTGCCCAGGTAAGCAAATGTGTGCTGGTAGGAAAGTTATTTGCCCAGATATTTTTGCCCAGTGCCTTACATGCTTATTTTGATAAAGCAGTTTTCAGAAATGTCTCGAGGGAAACATTAAATTTATTTATTGAAGTCTGTTCTCGGGTAAGAATTTCATGAAACAAAGAACTCCTCGTCTTGATAGTTAATATATGTGGGCTCAATTGTTTGCAGTTTCATTGGCAATGTGTCTTCTCTATTTCATAATAATTTACATGAAGTTTGAAGTAGCAAGTAGTGCTAGAAACTGATTACAATACTTAAGCATTGTATTCTGTTGACAGTGAAGGAGGCATCGATATCTACAAGTAAAAACTCACCAAAGTGTGACTTAAATTTAACATATTTCGATAGTCTCTGGGAGGCTTAACTGCCGTGACCTATTTGTATTTATTTATAAAAGTTTCAAACTCTTTACGTAGCTTAGGATCCTGCCTTGACCCTTAATGTTTTGTGGTTTTATTATAATTCATTATAAATCAATAATATACTTTCACCAGGAAAGTTCGTGGCTGCTCTGAATTACTTTAATACCGAAATTCACAAATGTATCTAGTATGCTAAAAATTTTCATCTCTAAATGTGTGTGTGGTTTCGTATAAACGTAGAGTTGAAAAGATTCACGGTGAAGTAGAAGAAACTAATCGGAACATGTAATATAAATAGACTTAGTTCTTTGAACTCTATCCACTCCCCAAAGCCTATTACAGATACTACTCATGACTGTAGGCTGCCCAGGATGCAACTAACACCTCCATCCTTCGGAAAAGGGTTTCTCCTCTTAGCATCATGTGACCTCACACTTCCTGAGCTTCTTTCTCTAACTCCATCTCTTCTAAACTGTCTTAAGTAGAAATTGGAGTATATTCTAAAGCTGTTTTATATATAATGCTTCCCTTTCATCTCCCAGAAAAGGATGGGAGCCTTTTCTCAGAGAATGACAGAAATCCAGCAGTATGTTTACATGGTCGCATGTTTTGGTAAAATTTGCAAAAATGTTTTAACTGCTACTGGGTAATTCTTCTCTCTTTCCACTATGGTCTCCTCTATAATTTTGATTCTATCAGAGGTTACTGGAGTAGCCAAGCACATTTTGGGGTTAGAGCTAAAGGAAGACTGAAATTACAAGGCAAATTATGTAAGAGTAATTATGTAAGAGTAATTCCCCCTTATTTGAAGTTTATCCTTCTCTGGTTTCAGTTATCTAGTGTTAACTGTGGCCTGGAAGCAAATGGTGCTCCCTCTAACATGCTCTTAGAAGGTCAAAAGTAGCCTAACGTGAAATCGCAATGCCTGTGTCCTTCGGCTCACTTCGTCTCAGGTAGGCGTTTCGTCATCTTATGTCATCACAGAAAGATGGCTAAGAATGGTACAATAAGATTTTGAGAAAGAAAGAGAAAAAAACCTATACTCACATAACTTTTATTATAGTTCCTTGTTATAATTGCTATATTTTATTATTAGTTATTGTTGATAACCTCTTACTGTGCCTAACTTATAAACTATATCATAGGTATGTACGTATAGGAAAAAACAGTATATACAGAGTTTTGTACTGGCTTCAGGCATCTTCTAGGAGTCCTAGAACATATACCCCACAGATAATTGGGGACTATTATAATTTGACTTCAAATTTTAAATGTATATCTTGTTGATTGTGGTGGAGGGACTAAAATCCAGCTACGATTTGGGAAAACACCATTTACCTGCAATTTGGACACACTGTGGACTATTTCAAAAATACAAATGAGAAAGTACAGATTCCTGCTTTGAACTTACCTGAAAAACATCTCCTTTGTCATATTTAAATGTATTATTAAGGAAGTGACAAAATTCAGATAATAGGAGACAAAAGCTGTAAAGATGGTTAATGAAATCAGTAGAAATAATTGTGACTTCAAGAAGTGGATTGCAACAAAAACTTTTTCTTATCATATTGAAGTAATTCATTAAAAGGAAACAAATTTCAAGTAGAAGAAAATAATTGGCTTTTGTTTAATAATCTGATTAATGAAAAGCGATGAATCTTACAAACTCATAACACTGCCATCGACAAAGATAACATAAGATCTATTGCTTACAATAAGGGCATCAACAACCAAATTGGTTAATGAAATGCTGTTAATTCAAAGAGTATCTAAAAGTAGACACTGAAGATGAGTAGTGAATGTTGGTCTAAGATGTATATTCTACCCAGAGCAATACCCTTCTGCCTGTTATGACTTTGACCAAGTTATTGTCTATCCCCATTTATAATGCTGAAATATGAATGAAATGGAGCACTAGGAAATTGAGAATTAATGAAGAATAAAGTATTTTGAACTTTTTTTTTTAATGTTTATTTATTTTTGAGACAGAGAGAGACAGAGCATGAGCAGAGGAGGGGCAGAGAGAGAGACACAGAATCAGAAGAGGACTCTAGGCTTTGAGCTGTCAGCACAGAGCCCAGTTCAGGGCTCTAAGCCAAGGACCACTAGATCATGACCTGAGTTGAAGTCAAACGCTTAACAGACTGAGCCACCCAGGTACCCCTGAACTCTAGAAATGACTGAAGTTGATATTGTGAAAAGGATTTGATCATTATCAGGGTTTTTGTTGTTGTTGTTGTTGTTTTTTTAGAGAAAGAGAGGGCATGAGTGGGGGAGAGGGGCTGAAATGGAGAATGAGAGAGAGAGAGAGAGAGAGACTTAGGCAGGCTCCACACTCAGTGTAGAGTCTGATGTGGGGCTCAATCCCATGATCCTGCAGTCACAACCTGAGCTGAAATCAAGCATCCTATGCTCAACTGACTGAGTTACCCAGGTGCCCCTGATCATCATCAATTAATTGGTTGTTTCTATGTGTATATATTCTAGACAACGGGTTAGCTAAATTTTCTGTAAACTGTAACACCATAAATGCTTTCTGCTTATGAGGTATATGGTCATTGTGATGTGAGAGCAGCCATAGACAATGTGCAATTTAACAAGCTTGGCTGTGTTCCAATAACTCATCACTTATAGACACTGAAATTTGAATATCAGGCAATTTTATGTGCCACAAAATATTAATCGTTTTTAAAAATTTTTTTGTTATGTAAAAGGACAAAAACCATTCTTACTGTATGAGTCATCCAAAATTAGCCAACGGATTTGATATGTGAGCCATGGTTTGTCAACCCTTCTTGTAGTAGGCCAAAATAAATAACTCAATAAATATACATTGAGGAAAAAATTATCAGTGCAAATGAAAACATGAAATTCTCTGATATAGCTCATCTATAAAAAAAAGTATTTGAGATTTTTCCATATAGAAAAACAACTCTGAAAATTATCAGTAAAAGCTGGCAAAGCTAAAAGAAACATTCTAAACTACTTTTAAGTTCCTTCACCATGTTATAGGAAAAATTGCATTTCCTACTCCCGTATTAAAAAATAGTACAAAATTATCGTCATATGAATATGTGGTTAAGGAGGATATAGTCCAAATATAGGGGGGGCATATAATAGAGGTGGCTAATTAATAAATATCATATTTCTGGATTTTATGATGTTTGAGATAATTTAACACCAAAAATTATAATTAATGTAGATTCTAAATAATTCTTAAAAAACTATGAGATCTAATATTCTAAGTTCATTCTAAGCATTCACTAACACTTACATTTTTATTTATGATTATACACTACCTTCTTAAGAAAGCTTCCCTATCAATTAAAGATTTAGGCATCACAAAACCTATACCTATCTGTAAGTCATCCAAGGTATAAAAATATGTATTTTTTCATGCCTATGAAATTTGTATTTGACCTTGCCTTAAACTCCATATGTATGGAAATAATATATATATATATATATATATTTTATAATATTTGTGACTAGTTAGAGAGAATTAGAACAGCCTGATGAGACATCATTTGCAGAATCACTATCCATACTAATAAGAGAACTAGAGAGAGGAAGAAGCAAGAAAAATTGTGTGGGGGAAATACTACCTACAAATTAGTAATAGAGATTGGGTAGTGGGCTATCCAGTCGAATTCTGTGCCAGGTCCAGTGACCTCATTTGGCTATTCAGTCTGGATCAGAGATAAAACACTTAGAATGGACAATGGGTTTGACAACCTTGTGTTCTAGAAGTTCTTGGAGCCCTCAGAAGATGCCCTTGGCCGTCATTGTCCATCACAGGTAATCACTAACTGTCATAGAATATTCAGGAGCCTAGCCACATCCCTGATTTACAAACTCTATGGGACAAATCTTGAACTTGGCCCAATATTAGGGTATACAAAAACCAAGGTTTCTGACAGATTCCAGGATTCTGTGATGGCAGTTCGACAAGAGAGGGAAGGGAGCAGCACAGTGGAGAAGCCGAGTCCAGCAGAATGAGCCTGACAAGACAGTGGGGCCGTAACCTTGATGGGAGCAGAGGATCAGGGCACTGTCTGAGGCCAGATCCGAACGTTTTCAAATCTAGACCTTCCCATCGCCATTTGCCCATCTCTCAGAATACTTGAATATTCTGAAGGCCAGCAAGTCAAGGTAAAAAGAAAGGACTGTGTCACCCAATTGGGTCTCCCAATGTAAGGTCCCCCAAACATTGTCTGAGGGACCCTATATTCATTTGCTAGGGCTGTTGTAATAAAATACCACACACTGGATGACACAAACAAGAGAAACATATTGTCTCCTAGTTGTAGAAGTTACAAGTCCAAGGTCAAGGTGTCACCAGAAGGTTGGTTTCTTCTGAGGCATCTCTCCTTAGCTTGCAAATGGCTGCCTTTTTCCTGTGTCCTCACACGGTCATCCCTCTGGGGATGTCCTAATCTCTTCTTATAAGGACATGAGCCAGGGGCGCCTGGGTGGCTTAGTCGGTTAAGCATCTGACTTTCACTCAGGTCATGATCTCACAGTTTGTGGGTTCGAGCCCCGCATTGGGCTCTGTGCTGACTGCCAGCTCAGAGCCTGGAGCCTGTTTCAGAGTCTGTCACTCCCTCTCTCTCTGACCCTCCCCTGCTCACGCGCTCTCTCTCTCTCTCTCCTAGAAATAAATAAAACATTAAAAAAATATTAAAAAAAAGTTACATTATTGGCAAAACAATAGTATAATAGCAACATACATTCAAGGCAAAGAACCCCCACAATCCCATCAGCTATCTAAATCAATATTTCTACACACTGTTGTCCATATGCTCAGTCCATGTTGGCAGATGTGTCGTTATGTCCATCGAATTTTACATCTTCTTATTTGACTTAACATGATACCGTGAACAATTTTCCATTTTGTTACAATCNTCTCTCTCTCTCTCTCTCTCCTAGAAATAAATTTAAAAAATTAAAAAAAAATAATAAGGACAAAAGTCATATTGGATTTGGACCCACTCTAACAACCCTATTTCAACTTACCTCTTTAAAGGATTGATCTCCAAACACAGTCAAATTCTCAGGTAGTAGGGGTTTAGGCTTCAACGAATGAATGTAGGGGCACATGGGTGGCTCAGTTGGTTAAACATCTGACTCTCGATCTCTGCTCAGGTCATGATCTCATAGCCGTGAGATCGAGCCCCATGTTGGACTCTGCACTGACAGCATGGAGCCTGTGTGGGATTCTTTCTCTCTCTCTCTCTCTCAAAAATAAATAAACTTAAAAAGATATGAATTTAGCAGGGACACAGTTCAGCTCCTAACAAGTCCCTGTAAGAGAGCAGACAAGGGGGACCAGATGAAGCCCTCTTGCTGATACAGTAGAAGAGGAGCAGGAGAAGCCAGTGACAGCACAAGAAGCCTCCAGAATATGGGCATAAACTGCAGACAGTTTGAGATCAGCTATTTGGGAAAAGCAAACACATACTGACCTCACGGGCAACAGAGAGGCAGTAGCTGGAGCTCAAGGAAGACAAAAGGTACCAACACCAAGCATCAGGACTGAGACTCAGCACCAATGCTGAGCACACAGCAAGGTCTTCACCCCACTTCTGGAGGAAAAAATAAAGTAGAAATGCTGGAAAGGGCCAAGCTTCCAGGCAATGAAGTATGATGCTCAGAGCACTGAGATTTGGGGCACACCTATAACTGCAACATGTTTGTATTCACGGGTGGCTGAGGCTGTGGAACTGAGTTATCTGCACTTTTGCAGTTACGCATTCTTGAGAGATGGACTGCTTCTGTGTTTTGGGGAGGCCGGCGACATGCTCCCCCACGTCTGTAAATAAAGAAAAGTTCTGCAGGTCCTGATGGTCTGTTTCACTCGCTAATAAGTTCCTACAGAATCTATCAAAATGGGATAACTATAAATAAATTTCTTACATTGGTATTACAAAAACTGATCAAAATACTGTATATTTCATGGCTTGTATGTAAATTCAGTAGGAAGTCTAGTCCTAGCTGGGTGTGTATATATATATCTTTTCCAGAATAGTGAATTAGCATCAGCACTTAAAATAATCACTTTAATATTTTCATTGGGATTATAATGCCTTTTAAAAGGATTACATTATATATATACATGATTTATTTTAGTAAACTTTTTGATAATTGAAAACTACATTTTATTTTCAAAAAAATAAGTTATTAACCTTAAGTACATGGACATATTTTCAACTTTGTGTAAACTCTGTCTGGTATCTCTATCATGATTTAATGTTACTCTCATCACTTTAATACTGAACTCTCCAACATTGTTCATTACTGAGACTACTTTCTTGCGCCCAAAGATAGTCTTGTGTGGGGAAGTAGGTTCAAGAATTCCTTATCTTTACATAAATGGGTTAGAAGAAAGGTTAGGGTGGAAAGTCGCCACCATGGTACAAAAGCGCCCAAGGTTAGTTAGCAAGATGTTATAAGGGGATCATGAGTAACTTGTTATATCACCTGCAGGAAATTACTTTCCATCTGGTGCCAATATACTGTTGTGCTTTGATCACAAACTCCACTTGCCCCCCAAACTCTTTGCTTCTTTACACACACAAGTTAATGATTACTGTCTGGTTGTTTTCTTCACATTCACCGTGTGGAAGATCTTGAGAGCTCAATACAGAGCTGAAATCCCTGTTCGGGGCTCTTTGAGACATTAGCCTCCTCTCATATTCAATTCTGCATCCGCTCTCTCGCTGGACAAGAGAAAACTGCAGACTCATAGTCTGCAACAGTCTCGCACCCAAAGAGTTGGAATAATGTACCGATCAAGAACAATGGCTCCAGACTCAGAATGTCTGTATTTAAATCCCAGCTCCTCCCTGTAGGCCTTGTTTAACCTCACAGAATTTGTGGGGAGATTAGATGAGATAATATTGTAAACTGCCAGACATGGGGTAAATGCTCAATAAATTTTAGCTGCTAATATAATAAAGAAGGAGAAGGATGCAAAACCAGGATGAGAAAGTCACTGGTTAATGATGAGTCTCTTCAAGTGATTCTTACAGTCAGTGGATGAAGGAGGAAGGAAGCCAGGTTGCTGATTCTCAAGCTCAGTTCTTGCTTTGTGCTGACAGGCGTATACACCTGAGAAGTAATGTTAGACATGAGATATCTGGCTTGGACAGGTGACTGCCATTCTTCTCTCCAGTGCATCTTCCAACGACTAAGCACGTGTCCAAATGCCCTCTGGGACAATCTGTCTGCTGAACTTGTAATTACTGACAGACGGTATTCTTGCACTGTCCATAACATCTGTAACATCACATATTTTATGCGCCACGTTTCAGTTCTTAGACAATGGTGGGGGTAGGGGAATAAGGGTAAGAATAGCTCAGAAATATGCAGATGAAGTTAAATATGTCTGTATCAGCCTCTGGATTTCTTAAACAACAGCCTATCATCCATATTCAATCAGAAAATCCGTAATTAAGGAATAAACTTTGAGCTGTTTCAATAAATTGCAGTCCTTAAGGCAACTTTATCCTTACTTCTAACCAGGCCCTCACAAATTCTGGCACTCACGGTGCTCAAGAGCACAACTTTCCCCATATTTTGGCCTCCATTTCTTATCTATAAAATAATACATTGTTAGTTCCTAAGATTCCCTCACTTTCCAGGGCACCTGGGGTGGCTCAGTCAATTAAGCATCTGACTTCAGCTCAGGTCATGATCTCACAATTCGTGGTTTCAAGCCCTGTGTCGGCCTCTGTGCTGACAGCTCAGAGCCTGGAGCCCACTTTGGATTCTGTGTCTCCCTCTCTCTCTGCCTTTCCCTGGTTCATGCTTGTTCCCTCCCTCTCTCTCTCTCTCAAAAAATAAAAATAAAATCATTTTAAAAATTAAAAAAAAAAGATTCCCTCACTTTCCAAAACCTTAGAATTTAATGGGATACATCCATGAAATTGATAGCTCAAGTTGTCAGTTTGTGACAATAAAACAGATACAAAGGTAAGCAGCTCACCCAGAAATTGCCGTTGTGTCCAGTGGCCTCATGACCTGTGTAATCCAGTCAGAGAACCAGACTCCATAACAAGCTATATTTTATGTTACTTTACATTTGTCACCTGTATAGACAGATGCATCTGCATAGGTTGTGTCTGTAAACTATTTTTTATTAGCACTACACAGATATGTAACTAAAGTGACATTCATGATTGCTTTGTATGATACAGATATTATGGAAAAGGTGTATTTAGTTGCCATCTGTGTTCAAAGATAACATAACTCATTCCTGATGATTCTGTAAAACAACTAAACTGAAAGCCGTGGACAGCCACTGCTCTCTGTTGTGTGCCACTGAGCATCTGCAAAATCAGTAATGACAACAGGCACCAGGAGCAACCAAAGCTACTGAAGCAGAAAAGAACTTAATTAGCCCATCCTATTATCTGAAAAAACCTCTGGGGAAAAAAAGCTTTTATGTGATCCCTCCTGATTTGCAAATCATGTTTTTCTTTTTAATTAAAGCATCATTTCAAGAAACACACACACACACACATACACACACACACATTATTTTACTTCAAGAGCCTATCTGGAAGGGGCCGCCAGGCTTGCCCCAGCAGGCCGCCATATTGCAGGGCCGCGGGCCCAGCAGGCACGCCTCTCTAGCAGTAACACCGCCCTCACCCCCACTGGGAAGATGACCCGAGCAGCAGGCTCCAAATCGTGCTCTCTCAGCACCACCCCATCCCATCCAATTCTGTCATCTTTCTGCATTCTTACCACTACGGGGGAAGCCTGGGGTGCCTTTCGAACATTTCTTCCCTTACTTTTACCTCTAACCAAGATGTCCTTCAAATCTTGTCAAACTTACCTGTCAGACATCAATGTGGGTGCATCCAGTATAAGTATTTGCTGGAATATAAGCACATGACTGGTTATTTGAAAGCCAGCCATTCTATATATTCTCCAGTTTTTCTATCCTTCTGCAGTTTTACGAATATGATTTATTAAATATTTCAAAAGCCCAGGTGTACCACCAACATAAAACTCATTTCAACTGATAGAAGGGAACATGCTGATTTATAACACAGGTAGTTTAGGAAATAATTAACCACCTTTTATTTATTTATTTATTCATTTATTTATTTATTTATTTATTATATATTTATTTTTTACTTTCAAAAAGGGTTTGGCATACTCAAGTTCAAAGGTATAATATATAGAAAGGCATAGATCTTCCTGGACACATATAGAGTCTAGGTGGATGTATATGCATTGGTCCGGCAAAATCAGTAGAGGAATTTATTATGCTTCCTTGTAGGATTTGTCTCTATTCTTTTCATGGTTTCAACTTCCGTATTTTTGTATGGGCAGGAACATCTGCATCGGTTGTGTCTATAAACTCATTTTTAGTAGCAGTATACAGTTTCAACTTTTGTATTTTTCTGGGACCTGCATTACCTCTTTTCATACTTTCTTCCTACTGTGATTTTCTCTAAGCCAATGTAGGACATTTCCCTCTCTCTCTCTCTCTGTCTCTCTTTCATAACCTATATGACCCAGCATATCAGGTAACCATCAGTTTGTCCTCTAGAGCTAAGAGACTATTCCTTGGTTTGTCTTTCTCTCTTTTTTCCCCTTTGACTTTTTGTTTTGTTTCTTAAATTCCACATATGAGTGAGATCGTCTTGATACATGTCTTTCTCTGACTGACTTATTTTGCTTCACATTATGCTCTCTGGATCCATCCATGTTGTTGCAAAAGGCAAGATTCCATTGTTTCTCATGGCTGAGTGATATCTCATTGTGTACATGTACCACCTCTTCTTTATCTATTCATCTATCAGTGAACACTTGGCTGCTTCCATAGTTTGGCTCTTTCAGTGGAGAGTTTGGTGATAGCGATGGTGGCTATCATGACAGAGGAGGGGAGGACATGGAAGGCAAAGCCCTCTTCCCTCTGCCACAGCTACTGCCTTCCCAGCCCAGCACTGACCCTCCTGGGGCACTTCTTCCCATGATGCATCCTGCTCCCGATTCCAACTTCTTTACTCCATTCCCGACACAAAAATAATGTATAGACTCACTAAATCACGGTTTCTCTCTGACATCTAGAAGATTATCATTTCAGATGTTATTTTTTCATTGACATTCTAACAGACTTACTATCATCACAGCATGTGTGCCCTACTTTTTCCCTCAAGATCAAAAGGGGAAAAAGGGAAAGAAGAGGAAAGAGCAAGAGAGGGTGAACTCTGTTTCCCATTGTCACGATTTAGTAACATACATCCTTACCACCACCCTCCCCCAAGTCAAAAGACCCTTGTGCAGCTCAGGACACAACCAGAGAGTGACCCGCTCTGGCTCCCTCGGGAAGCAGTAGTGAGTTCTGACTTTGACAAGGCCATGGACACAGGCATTGAGGCTGGCCACAGAGGATGTTGTCCATACCGACTCACTGTCTTACTAATGTGTTTTAATGATTCATTCTGTAAGAAAAAGATGAGGGAGGATATCTGAAATAAAATTGGCCTGCATTTTGGTGCTGGTTTGGTAATAAAATCGCTACACAGAATGTGATTTCAAGGCAATAATCATCTTTAAAAGCTACCACCGGACCACACGTCAGTCATAAATTGACTGCTGACTGTACAACCGATCTTTTGCCCATTCACTGGGCTGAGCACTGTTATGTGGTGGCAGGGAGGTGGTAGTGACCAGAACACACAGGGTCTCGTCCCCTAGGGATGGAGATGACACACGTGACCTCGGGTGTGGTCTGAGCAGCCCCAGGGAACATCTTGGTAGAAGAAAGTGATTTATTTTGCTGGCTTTTTACCTTGGACGCGTAAAAGAAAGGTCCCACTAAGAAAAGAAATACTGATAAAAAAATATGTGGTCCATGAAGGATTTCACTACACACAGGAAATACAGAACACTGATAACGTCTCTTTGATTTTATCACATTTTTAATTCATCAGTTAAGGTTGTTGTTGTTTTCCATTTCAGGTTGTGTATTATGGCATCTTTTTTAAAAATGTTTTATTCATTTCTGAGAGAGAGAGAGAGAGAGAGAGAGAGGCAGCATGAGCAGGGGAGGGCCAGATAGAAAGGGAGACACAGAATCTGAAGACAGGCTCCAGGCTCTGAGCTGTCAGCACAGAGTCCGACGCGGGGCTTGAACCCATGAACCATGAGATCATGACTTGAGCTGAAGTCAGACGCTTAACTGACTGAGCCACCCAGGCGCCCTATGGCATCTTAAATATACTAAAAAATCTAAAAATTTGCAAATTTCACTTTTCATAGAATTGCTTTTGAAATTCATAAAAAGATGTTTATGGCATAATTTTCTTAGTAGAATGTTAACAACTCACATGGAAGGTATAGGCTTTGGTGGCTCATTTTTCTCTAAAACCTTCACGAATTCTGACTATAAAGGTAATATTCTATTCTCCTCTCTATATTCCCCTACCCACTACCAAAAATTACAGCAATGAGGCAACCCTTGTGAGGGTGATTTATGAGATGTGACGATTGCTTCCAACTGATATGTGTTCCGTATTCTTTCAAATATTAAAATATTAATGCTAGTGTAGGTTTACATGGCTCCAAAGGGGTGTGTGTGTGTGCGTGTATGTGTGTGTGTGTGTGTGTGAAACATCTACCTCTGGAAGTTTGCATTGTCTTAGATGAGAAGGGATAGAAGCAGAAAAATGTTCACCTTTAGCCCAGAAGGCTGACCTACAGCCTACATGGTTTAGATAAGGATCAAATACAGGCTTGTTGCTACGTTCTTAAAGGGTCTGATGACTGTCTGTACACATTTCACCAATAGTGAACAAATAGAGCGGAATGATAGGTGCCCCAGGAATCTTATGGAAGTAGTGTTAGAAGGGGCGCCTGGGAGCTCAGTCAGCTAAGCATCCAACTCTTGATTTTGGCTCAAGTCATGATCTCACAGTTCAGGAGTCTGAGCCCGGCATCAGGTCTGTGCCGACAGTGCTAAGCCTACTTGGGATTCTCTGTCTCCTTCTCTGATCCCTCCACCTCCGCTCACATTCTCTCTCTCAAATATAAATAAACACTAAAAAAAAAAAAAAAGAAAGTAGTTTTACGAGTAGAAATTCAAGAAAGCATTTATGATCTAATATTCCCTGCACATCTCCTCCCCCTTAAGCACTAAGCATGTAATCACCAGCTTCATACAGCAAAAGGGTAACTCTTTCTGCCCATGGGTCCTCTCCCTATACTTTAATAAAAGTAACTTTTTGCACCGAAAATGTCTCAAGAATTCTTCCTTGACCGTTCACTCAAGGCCACATACCTAGACCTTTGGTCTTAACTATATCAAAATATAATCTTCCCAAGTATTTTGTTAAACACACACCAATACCATTGATTAAATTCTCCACATTGGAATCGAAAACCCTAACTGGATTCCATTCTAGGCTCATCAGATTCAAGGCTATTACATTAAACTGCTGGTTGGTCCTTTTACCAAAGTCAGACCAGATCTGGTCACAGAGGCCTGCGGGAGTGGCCAGAGCAAGACACCAGCAGCCACATCAAAGGAGCGGTCCATCTGCCTGGCTCAAGGCCTCCCTGGGGCTTTACTTCACCTTTACTTTGGCGAGATTGCTTCCTGATGTTGTCACTTTCTTCACGATTATAATCATGTTAGTCACAGCCACCTCACCATCTGCTAAAATAAATAAATAACACACGGAGCGACTGGGTGGCTCAGTCAGTTAAGCATCCAACTTTGGCCCAGGTCATGATCTCACGGTCTGTGGGTTCGCACCCTGCGTCAGGCTCTATGCTGAGAGCTCAGAGCCTGGAGCCTGCTTCGGATTCTGTGCCTCCCTCCCTCTGTCTGCCCCTCCTCCCACTTAGGCTCTGTCTCTCAAAAATAAATAAACATTAAAAATTTTTTTAAAAAGGAAACAAATAACATGTAATAACGCAGGTCAAATAACTCTCTGAGTCATTAATGAAAGCCTTAAAGACCTTTTTTTTTTTCCTTCCTTTGGGTCAGCCATAATACAGTTATTCTCTTAGGTTAAAATGCATTCTTCTGTAAATACCGGGTAAATTTAAATTATAAGATACTGATTGCCAATGGCTTCTTTCTGATTCTCAGAGCTTTAGCCCATTCAAGCATTACACGCATTTTTTTATGACCCACTCCACAGGGCAGAGGAGAAGAATTTCTTCGTCTGAGACAGATAAGGCAAAATGCATAGGCGAGAACTCCAGGCCGCACTGCCTTGGGCACAGGCAGCCCAGCCCAGGCAGGGGCCCCTCCGTGTGGGTTTGGGACTAGGTCACACCACCCAGCGGCAGCCAGTCTCAGACTGAAAGAGCAATGGTACATCGGTTGTAGGTGAAAAGTGGGCCCACAATCACCAGACCTGCTGGGTTTGACTTCACTACAATGCCTTATACCCAGACGGGAATGCTGCTCACCATTATCTAACTCATCCCCCAAAGCTGAATATCTCACTTAAGCCAATTTTCCTTTGAGAAAAGAAGCCAGGCAGAGCCGTGGAGGAGAAAGCAAACAAAAAGCCTCACTCCTCTTCTACCACGATGCTACTAAATTGATATCTACCTTTTAATTCTTTGAATGCTCAAAACCGAGTTTCAGAAAGCCCTTGTGTCCTTGTGCCCTGAGAGTAGAGCAGATGATTATAATCTTGAGTCTAAGAGCTAGAGATTAAAGGTCAGAAACGGGAGACTATTAACCATAGAGCTATGAACATCTGCTCCTCCCCAGGTATATCATTAGCAAACGTTTCCTAGGTGAAATTTGGAGCTCTTCACGCACACAAAACAAAGAGTGCTCTCACACACAATAAGCTGAAGATACATTCGCTCAGTTCTACTCTTCCACTAGATAACCTTGGTCGAAATTAATGTATGATAACAGAATTCTCACGCCTACACCTCTGTTCCATAGAAGGTCACGGTCAGCTGCCGTGAGGGGTATGGATTCAGAAGACACCCAGTGCAGAGTGTCTGCCGAGGTTTTGTATAAAGATGATAAAAAATTTAAAAAGAGAATTCGCTTTCATGAATAGTTTCATAGGTTCCTAAATAGAACTTTTTCTAAAGCAAGCAAAAATAAAACTGCCAGATACTCATCCCCTCTTTCAGAAAAATACCATTTGTAAAAGAGAACTAACAATATTCAGGGAAAATATCAAACGGGGTCTCATGCATGAAAGATAACCCTGCATCAGAGAATCAATTTGAAGCCAAAAAAAAAAAATTTAGACAGAATTGCTACTCATATATAATCTTTGAGAAAACTTCTGGGTGCCGAATTATGGTAGTTATTAACCATTAACCAGAGAAGATGCTTAGAGAGTCCCTCAGGCATATGTTTTCTGAGCTGCAGCGACATTTCCCTGTGTGACCTTGTAGAGGATATTTACACCCTTGTAAGTTCTATTTACTCAAGTGTGAGGTGAGTTGAAGGACAAGTACTTGGAAGCTCTTAGAAAGGAGGAAGAAGGGCACAGGAAGTTCTCAACAAGGTGTGTGACAGGTAACAAACCATCCCTGATCTTAGCTCTTCTCTTTTCAAGTCAACCGCTAGACAAAATTTTCTCTGAGACAAGTGTAGGCCAACATTTTCCATTTTTAATAAGGATAGCACTTTGACAGATGTATTAACAACAGAGAAAGAAGGATTTACACTTGAATAAAGATCGCGTCAAATTCTTTTTAAAATTTTCTTTAATGTTTACCTATTTTTGAGAGAGAGAGAGGCAGAGTGTGAGCAGGGGATGGGCAGAGAGAGAGAGAGAGAGAGAGAGGGAGACACAGAATCCGAAGTAGGCTCCATGCTCTGAGCTGTCAGGACAGAGCCTGCCATGGGGCTCGGGGCTTGAACTCACAAACTGTGAGATCATGACCTGAGCCGAAGTCAGATGCTTAACGAACTGAGTCACCCAAGTGCCCCAAATCACATCAAATTCTTATTACAATTTTGTAGATTTTATAACACGTTGAGTAGCTGAATTTCAGTTTAGACTTGTGTGTGCTTTTAGTCCAACAAAACCGGAGATGGACAAATAAATCCCAATAATTCAGAGGAGTGGCTGACCTCTTATTCATTGCTGATGTTTCTGAAAAGTTCAACTATTTAAGCAGGTAGAGGGTTAGCTAGAACATCCATTCTAGGAACATACATATGTACACACACACACGCACACACACACACACACATACACAAGAGAAGGTGAGAAACCTATGACCCAAGAACCCGCCCCTAATTATTAGAAAGCATAAAATGGCTTCATTTTGTTTATAATAAAAACACAGTCCAGGCTTTATGCTCCAAAGAAAGTATTAGTGTTAGAGTCAGAAAGGTTTAGTACCACTTGAAATGGTCTATCCCAGAACATGTAGCTTAGATAGAATAAGGTTCAGCTAAGATGCTATCTAGACCATGGGCTTCCAGAAGCTTCACTAGTCCATTTAATAACTAGCTATTAAATAATAGACAGCTATCACTAGCTCTCCACATCCCCAGGAGTTTTGGATTTCAACATTAAGAATTGTTGGTTTTACCCTCTTTGACTGCACAAAAATACTAGGATCAAATGAGAAACTTTGGCAAAGCACGCAGTGGAAAGTAACTCGTCGTCAGAGAGGTCCTGGGAAAGACCAGCAGAGGCTAAGGTCATGCAGATAACTGGATGAGGGGGGTAAAGCAGGTGGGAAGAGAGGAAAAGGAGATTTGGGGACAAATCCTAACAGTCTGGGGAAACCAATATAATGGAAATGTGATCAATCTTGTTTAATGTGTGGAAGCTAGTGCTCGTGGGAGAGTAGTATACACCCCAAAGTTATGCAATATTTGAGGAAAATTGGTGGAAGCTCTAAGTCACTCTTACTTCTTCTGCCTTCTTTTCCCCTCTGACACCTGATGTCCCAGAGCTCTGTCTGAAAACTGTATCCAGAACCAGAGATTGGAATTTGGACATATCTCAGGATTCATTCTCCTTAAAAATTTTTAGATTAAACATTTCTGGACAAGAGCTTCTGTCTGGCTCAATCAGTGGAATATGTGACTCTTGATCTTGAGGTCGTGAGTTCGAGCACCATGTTGAGTGTAGAGTATACTTAAATAAAGGAATATTTTTCGAAACTACTTTTGGACAAAGATTTAATATATTATTTTTCTTTTATCTTTTTATTTTCTTTTAATAGTGGGAAGAGGGGCAAGGGGGGAGAGAGATAATCTTAAGCTTGCACAACACGGGGCTCAATCTCATGACCCTGGGATCATGACCTGAGCTGAAATCAAGAGTAGGCAACTCAGCCGACAAAGCCACCTAGACACCCCTAGTATATTATTTTTAAAAGATCTATTCTTGTGGCTTATATATACAATGGAATACTACTTGGCAATGAGAAAGAATGAAATTCTGCCATTTGCAGCAATGTGGATGGAACTCAAGGGTGTTATGCTAAGTGAAATAAGTCAGTCAGAGAAGGACAGATATCATCTATTTTCACTCATATGTAGAACTTGAGAGACTGAACAGAAGACCATGAAGGAAGGGAAGGGAGGAAAGTAGTTATAAACAGAGAGGGAGGGAGGCAAATCGTAAAAGACTCTTAAATACAGAAAACAAACTGAGTGTTGGGGGGGTGGGGAAACAAGGAAAATGGGTGATGGGCATGGAGGAGGGCACTTGTTGGGATGAGCACTGGGTGTTATATGGAAGCCAATTTGACAATAAATTATATTTAAAAAATAAATAAAAATAAAAGATCTATTCTTTCTCCAGCATCACAGATATGGAAGAATCCATTCTTTCTTTTTTTTCTTTTCCAGGGTGTGATTGATGTGGTAAATGTTAGGTCTAACTGAAATGATGGGTCTCAAATATGCACTTCAGGCCCCCCATTCAAATGACGGCAATCAGGAACCACACCAGCCCTGCACTATGATGGGTTTGAGCAAAGGAAATCATAAATGCTTTTATTTCCATTTATCTCTTCAAAATTCTAAAAAAGAGACATAATGAGGCAATGCACACTTTCAACAAGCCGTTTTTATGTGTTGCCATAGTAAACAATGTAATCACATTATGTCCATGAGAGTGTTGAAGCAATGATGAATGCTTACACATTTCAAGCAATTTGATACAATAGAGTGTAATGTCACATCTTGTTTACATGGTGGTGTGTCTCCTTGATGCTCTGCAGATGGGATGAAGAGGTTATTTCTCAAAATAATTTTAGACTTGTTTTTCCTCATATGAAAATACCACCGCTGTTCATCTCCTACCCACTTCTTTCATATCACTGACCTGGTTCTCACTCACATCAGTCACAAAGCTGGATTATTGCATCCCTTCCCCAGATGGCTTCTAGGAAAGCCACAGAACATTCCATCTCGCACATTCCTAGCTGGAGGATGTCACCGCTGTGTGTATATTTGCTTCCCGAAGGGACCCAGAATACACCACTGTGGCATAAAGGTCATTTTGAGAGGAAGACATTTGAGAATCAACAACTACAGGAGAGCCTGGGTGGCTCCGTTGGTTACGCGTCTCGCTCTTGATTTCAACTCCGGTCATGATCTCATGGTCGTGAGATGGAGCCCCACGTTGGGTTTTGTGCTGGGCATAGAGCCTGTTTAATATCCCCTCCATACCACTTCCCCCTCCTCACATGTTCATATGCCTGCTCTCTCTCTTTCTCTCAAAAAAATAAAAATAAAAACAAACACAGGAAGAGTTGTGTGTGTGTTGGGGGTTCCCGGACCCCACTTACCTACCTAAAAGCAGAGTCTCCCAAAAGAACTCAGCTGTCACAAATCCTTCCCTGGGACTATCCCAACCAGGGAGGGTAGACACTTATCACCAGAGAAGTCAGCATTGGCGTAGGAAATCTCTTAAACAGACATTGTCATAAAAATATCCCATCTTCCAACTATTCTCCTTAGAGCCCATTTATCTTTCCTAAAAGTCATTTTCTTTCCCATAAGTGTCCTTTCTCCTGCTCTCCTTCCCCTAATAAGATGGTCTATAATGCCCCAAATTCTAGCTGCCTCTTTGAGCCCCATTTTCTGTGAGATTCCATGGATTTTATGTCAATGAAATTTGCCTTTTCTCTTCCTAATCTGTCTTTTATCAGTTTGATTTGAGGTCCCCCGATTCTGAACCTGAGAAGGTAGAGGAAAAGGTTTTCCTCCCTGACAGACCCAAGAACTAGCCCCATACAGACTTTGATTATCAGATACAAATTCCTCCATGATATTAAAGACCGTTTATCATCTCCACCTGCCCTACTCAACCAGCCCAATTCATTATTTCTTTCCAAGCATAGACTCTTGATTGAATAGAGCCACTTGTATTTTTGTCAGTCAACATACATCTAGCAAATTCCAGTTTCCAAACATCTGTTAATGTTGTTTACCCTACACAGTTTACATTCTTCCTCTTCTATTCATTATTAAAATTATGTGGGAGAAGGTACGTTGGTAAGTAGGGAACAGCACTGAGCTCTCAATCTCAGCTGGCACTCCATCTCGGCACCTGTCTGTGTGCCTTACCTGACACTTATTTTGAAGGTCAAATAGATTAAGTCCTATATAACTCACATGTGATCATTTACTAACTATTTTACAAGTGCCAACTCCATTTTCCTATGTAGACTGTGTGTTCCCCTGAAAAAAGTTTGCAAGGAGAAGCAAATGAACATTTCTTTGGGATTAAAGACTCGAAATTCCTCGAACATAGATTCAGATAGATACCCAAACAGCATTCCCACTTATACAGTGAAAGCAATGGGTTTTTATGAGGAAAAGAGAGAGGGTGATTATATGAGTTGAAGAAAAGAAAGTTTTTCTCTGTGTGTTAACAAACTCCGCTGCTCTGAGTCAGGTGCTGATTGTCCGCTGATTTTATCTTCAGAAAGTCCACAACTGAGTCTTGTGATCAGGTGACTGTTCTCCTGCCGACTTCTCAGAGAGCTGCTTAACACAATTGCCGTTTTGCCCAGTCCAAAGTTTACGGCCCCATTCAAACCAAGATGGGGAGGACAGTTTCTTCTCTGTAGTGGCGTCTCCAGCCCTGTTTTAAAATGACTCCAGCCCGGGTGCCTGGGTGGCTCAGTCGGTGAAGTGTCTGACTTCAGTTCAGGTCATGATCTCACGGTTTGTGGTTTCGAGCCCTGCATTGGGCTCTGTGCTGACAGCCAGCTCAGAGCTAGGAGCCTGTTTCTGTGCCTCCCTCTCTCTCTGACCCTCCCCTGCTCATGCTGTCTCTCTCAGTCTCTCAGAAATAAATAAAACATTAAAAATTTTTTAAATAAAATAAAATGGCTCCAGCCATGTCACCTTTTTTACAATTGAATACCACGTAATAATATTAAAGCTTTAAGGAGTCCTTCGCTGTACACATCATGCGGTTGAACAGAGGTGAGGAGCTTATTAAATACTTGTCATCAGTGATTTGGTTGCTTGTTAGCTGATTTTAGTAAAACAAGCAGAAGTTGGCTCCAGACATAAACACATCTCCAGCTGCTAATCGGTGATACCCCACTTATCTATGGCTGTTTACATTTTTAACTGCAATCTTGAAAAGAATATGTTATACAGTGTACCCTTGAACAGCATGGCTTTGAATTGTTCAGGTTCACTGATACACAAAATCTTTACAGTATAGTATTGTAAATTTATTTCCTTTTTCTTCATGATTTGCTTAATGTTTTTCTTCTCAAGCTTACTTTATTGTAAGAATACAGTATATAATACATATAACATACAAAATATATGTTGATCTACAATTTATATAAGTAAAGCTTTTGGTAAACAATAGGCTATACACACCTAACCACCACATTGTTCAAGCATCAACTATATATTTGTTCACAGAGGTGTTTTTTTTTTTTTTTTACATTATAGGCTCCATAAATATGACTCAAACCCTCTTAACATGTGCCCTAGTTCGTCTTTTTCCTTTTTAAGGGAGGTTTTGTTTCTAGAGAAGGTATACCTCCAAAAGATGCCATTATCATTAGCTATTCATGAACACATTGCAAATTCAATGTCCAGATTTGACTGCAAAGACATTGTATTATTCCACTGCAAATCACTAGTTTTTATCAATCAACTCTAATATAAGTGTTTCTCAGAATGAAATATAGAAGATAATTAAATGCAATATGCTTAAACAGGCCATAATGCTCATCTCCAAATGAGGATAACACAGTAATAACATGGACAATAAATTATAATGACTAACTAAAGCTCTACAGTCAAATCTACCTTGGAAAATAAATGAGGACGTTAACTGTCTAAGACTGACAGAATAAACTTTGATTTTTTAAAAACATCTTCATAAGATTTAAATGTAAAAAATCAATTATACAATCTGTTTTTAAAAAAAATAAGTACGCAGATGGTAATATCAGACTCCAAGAAATTCGTTGAAGTAAATTTGGGTGGTACTTAGGTAATTTCTCTGAATTTCTAGGACATAACAGATTCTTTTCATACTTCCCTTTTTCATAAAGCCATTGGCAAACAGGACATTGTAACCCTTCCCAAATAGTTCCGGGAGTTTTCATCTTTTTTGATAAGAACCTTGAGCTTGCTCATTGCTTTCTGGGCACACGGGCTCAAATTTTTAAAAAAAGGAGAGGGGGGTGAGAAG
The DNA here is from genome assembly GCF_003009895.1 of Hyaena hyaena. Classification (NCBI taxonomy): domain Eukaryota; kingdom Metazoa; phylum Chordata; class Mammalia; order Carnivora; family Hyaenidae; genus Hyaena; species Hyaena hyaena. The sequence continues at coordinate 6,148,885 of NW_024080643.1, read as the reverse complement.
AACTACCTTAGGCTAACACAGGTGCAGACTGTACAGAGATTTTTTTAAACTCTGCTTAATTTCTAAATTGGTTGTCTAGAATGCAAGGAACCTCTTCCCAAGACGAATGTGAGAACATGCTGGAAGGTGCTGATGCCAATCGTTGCCTGGGTAGGCGCTGCTGAGGGATTCCCAAGCTGGGAAAAGAGCACTGGCGATCTTAGATTCGTTCACCCACCTCACCTGATGGAAGCGGCCAGCGTGGCGGGCCACTGGGGCTCCCCGAATGGAGGCTGGGGAACAGGCTGTGATTGGCACCCATATTCCTGGTCCCAGGAGGGTGCAAGTCCCTCCCCCTCCCAGTGCGGAGTTACACAGAGAGGTTTTTCTCTGAACCCTTTTGCGGGAGTGGTGAATTGGTCACAGAAATAGCTCGCTTAATTTCAGAAGCACTTCTAAACGGGCATGAAAAGAATACACACTAATTAAAAAAAAAAAAACTGAGAAAACTAGAGCTAGAAGAATCGTCTTTATAGTTATATGTTTAAATAGGTGGTACACTGACATGACTTAAAAGCTCAAAGTAAAATGAACAAATACAGATTACTCAGTTCCTGTCTTTTATAGCTTCTGGACTTTAAAGAATGTTTTAATGTTTATTTATTTATTTTGAAAGAGAGAAAGAGAGCAAGTATGCACAGGACGGGAGCAGAGAGAGAGAGAGAGAGAGTCCCAAGCAGACTCTGCATCAGCGCAGAGCCCAACACGGGGCTCAAACTCAGGAACCATGAGATCATTACCTGAGCGCAGATCAAGAGTCAGAGGTTTAACCCACTGAGCCACCCAAGTGCCCCAGGACATTTTTTCCTCACTTTTTAAATGTCTATTTATTTTTGAGAGAGAGAGAGAGAGAGCACAAGCAGGACAGGGGCAGAGAGAGAGGGAAAGATCTAGAGCGGGCTTTGGGTTGACACCAGCGAGCCCCATGTGGGGCTCCATCATGCCCACTGGGAGATCATGACCTGAGCTGAAGTCTTCTGCTTAACCAACTGAGCCACCCAGGCGCCCCTAGGAATTTCAACCATAGTTAGAAAGGCCTTTCCATTCCAAGGTATAAATAATTCACTCATGATTTATTTCTTCTGGTGTTTCTATAATTTCATATTTTATATACTCGACTTGAGATCCCACTGTCACCACATTCTAAATCCCTGTGTGTCCTGTGTGTTTCTGGTCTTTCTCTAGCGTTCCAATGACACGTGTAGCCATATGCCACTGCCATTCTGTTTTCATCTTCGAGGCTTTCAGTATGTTTAAATGTGTGGTGGGGATGGTCCCTCCCGGTCTTCTCCACTGTCAGATCTCTAATTTTTGTCGCTTCTTTGTTTTTTGTAAGAACCTGAGAATTTGATGGTCTAGTTCCAAACAAGCAGTTAATAATTTTATTGAGATCTTAAGTTTCTATACATTTATTAAAACTGCTCTTCTTAAAATTTGGAGTGCTTCTTTCCAAGGACATAATGGATTTGGGGTCCGTCAAAAAAGGTTTCAAGTTTATCCTTTAGTGACCACACATTTTTTGTTCACCTCTGTGGTTCCTTAAGGTGTAGTTTTCTTGGGGCTCCTGGGTGGCTCAGTCAGTTGGGTGTCTGACTGGCTCAGGTCATGATCTCACAGTTCACGGGTTCAAGCCCCACATCGGGCTCTGAGCTGACAACTCAGAGCCTGGAGCCTGCCTCAGGTTCTGCATCCATCTCTTTCTCTCTCTGTGGCCCTTCCCCACTTGTACTCTCTCAGCAACAAATAAATAAACTTAAATAAATGAAAATAAATAAAATAATTTTCTCTTTAATTATATCTTCTAGTCTGTTGTTATTTGTGTATTTAAAGCTATTGATTTTTATATAGATAATTTATGTACTGCTACCTTAATTGCTACTTAATTTCTCATTTATAATAGTTTTTTAGTTGATGGATTTGTAATTTGGAAATCATATGATCTACAAATAAAGGGAGTTTTTACTGCTTCTTTCCAAATATCATATTTCCATACTTTCATACTTTTATACTTAAAATTTCATTGACTAATACCACCAATATGATGTTAAAATTATATTGGGATTTTATATAATTCTGTTTTTATATATTTTAAATAAAGTTATATTGAAATTATGCTGAATAAAACCTACTTGGTTAAAATATATAATTCTTGTGCTATAGAATTCGTTTTTAAAAAGACTTTTGCACTGATATTCTTAAATAATACCAATATATAAATTTCCATGTTATCCAATCATTATTAGAATCTGGTGTCTATATTATGCCCATTTATTTTTAAAAATTTTTAAGTTTAATTTAAAAGTTTTTCATTCATAGTCCCTTAGAATAGTTTTAAATACTATTGTAATTATCTGCCTTTCAAAGATTTGGTAAAATTAGTCTGCAAATCTTAGCCTACCTTTAGCTGCAAAGTCAGAGGAGTAGTTCTTTGATGATTTTAATTTTATCTTCTATGAAAATAAATCTACTTTCAGCTTTTTATTCTTTATAGAGTCAGGTTTATCAAATTATATTTTCCTAGAAAAAATGTATATACAGAGTTTCAAATTTATTTTCATGAGTTATTTTCATTGAGTTAAACAGTTCATGATTTTTTAAAAAAATTTCTTTTTTTTTCATTATTTATCCTGTGAATTCCTTCTTTTGTGAGTTTGGGCTTTTCCCTTTTGTATTGATTCCGCATGTGAATAGTATATCAATCTTCATCATTTTTGTGCATCAAAACTCCCAGCTTTCCTGCTTCTTTTTTTTTTTACTAATTTTTGTTGTATTACTGATTACTTTTTTCAATATTTCCTTTCTTCTTTTACCTATTTTTTCATTGTACTCTTAATGATATATTTAACCAGGTGTTTAGTTTATTTTCCTTTGTTTTCTTAAACTTATATGTGTTTTAAAGGCTATTAATTTTCTTTTAGTATTACTTTATTGTTTTTCATAGCTTTAATTATATGCTGGTTTCATTATTGTTTCTTTTCCAAAAACATATTGCTTATTTGTATTTTCAACTTGACCCAAGTATAACTTATTAGAATATTTTCAAATTTTAGGCAAAAGGCATTTTTGTTTTAAATTGTGAAATAAAATTCTAGTTTTCTTATATTGACATAAAAGAATGCTGTCTCGATGAATTCCACTTCTTAGAATGATTCAGACACTGTTGTGCCCAACTAGAAGTTCAAGTTTCATGACTATTACATATATACTTGAAAGTAAATTTTCTTATCAGTTATGGTGGAAAGTAAAATATAGTTAACTTCTGATCTAGTTTATTGATTATTTTGCTTATCTCTTCTATATTATTACTTCCTCTTAGCTGCTCGATCTATCTTGGATTAAGAGTAGAAGAGTAAGAGAGTTTATAATTTTTTGAAAATACTTTCATTACTGTTACATAAACCTCGTTGCTTTTATTTGATGCATTGATATTCAAAACTGTCACATCTTTATTGTATGAATTATACATTTTAGCATAATACTTCTTTGTTTTGATTAATGCATTTTACTTGACTTATAAAATAGCAATATACGTTCTTGTTTATTTTCATTTTCCTGGAATGTCTGTGTATGTGCCTCTGAGTTCAACCTTCCTGAAGATGTGGTCTTAGTTGTGTCTTTTGAAACAGAACAGAGTTACATTTTGCTTTACGATTCAGTCTGAATATGTTTATTTTTATGGGTAAATTAAACCTGCTTAAATATACAGATATGACTGACCTGTTGGGTCTTGGCTCCATCATATTTTATTTTATGCAGATTGGTGATAGATAGGCATACCTTAGAGGGCTTTCATTACGTCCACTGTTTCCTTATTTTGGTTATTTTTAGTTTTATTTCAGAACATTTGTATTTTTTTGTTCTTAGAGTAACTTTAATAGTTATATAGTCTTACTTCCCCTTTTCTTTGGATAGAATGCATTTATTCTTTAATAAGAGCAACTAGAAAATTTGCTGGCTGGGTAGGGGGAGCCCAATTTACCAGCATTAATTTTCTCAGAATTAACCTTTGTCTTCCTAAACATGTTGAAATTTTGCTACCTGTCTGGCCAGTTGTACAGGCTGCCCTTTGCTCCCAGCTCTGATGCATGAGGCACTGTGGGCTTGTTCTACTTTCTATCATCGCCCCTTCCTCCATGCTTTCTGCATGGGGCGGAATATAGAGCATCTCTATTCTGTAAAGCTCTGCCACAGTGGGACATTAACTTGAGCATATGATCGCTTCCACTGTGCCACCAGGCAGCATAACACATGCTGGCAGAACAGAAAGGGTTACAGCTAAAATTAAATCACTTGAATCCCATGTTTACTCAAAGCATGTGAAACACGCAGCGAGAAACAAAGGGAAAAGACTGGTGGATTCTCACGCGTGGGAGATGGTGCAAGAAGGATGAGGGGACCTCACGCCCTAACCCCCGTGCAGTGCCATGTTTCTGTCTGCCACAGTGGCCCTTCATGGTGACGGTGTGTTATAAGAGCAAGGGTTGAAGACCAGCCAACAGGGGCACTTCTATCCGGCCAGTAACTGTAGCTTGCCCCTACGCTGCTGAGCGGTGGTTCATTTCTTGCTACACATCTCAGCAGAGGCTACGCTGGCCCACAATGGGTCTGGTCAACAGGTGGCTAACTTAAGGTATGAATATTTGATGCCTCGCAAGTGCCAGACTCTTACTTAACCCTACTTATCTATGTTCAACGTACATATGCTCATTTAACAGGGCTCAAAACTACCTGCATAATTGTTATACATAATTTGTCTTGTTTGTTAACGCATCTGTCACATATTATGTTCTCATCCACATTTATGTTAGGATTACTGTTATGTCTCCATTCCCAACGCCACTGGTCCTCTCCTAGATGCCTCAGAAGGGCTGGTGGGCCACCATGAAGTCCCTCTCCAGTGTCTTGCCCTTCCTCCAGGGCCCATCTATTATTGCTTGTTACTAGGTACAAGGGTGGGGTTGGAGCCTTCTCGGTCTTCTGGTACAGGTATCATGACCCTCTTTTCAAGGGAAAAGAGGGGGCAAGGCAGCGTGGCGTCCCTTATGGATTCTGGATAGACTCTCCAGACCTCCCTGGCCTCTAATATCTGGCCAGCATCTCAGCTGCCTTCTTCTTAACCATCTTGGATGGCACTACCCCTTCCTCCAAGCCCGGCCAGAGCCCATGCAGTCCACCGCCGGCTCCCCTGAAGGGAAAGAACTCACCTTCTCTGGAATTCTCACCACTTGTTTACTCTGTAGCTAGGAGACCACAGAGCTCTCATGGGCTCAACAGAAGGACAGGGCTATGATTTTGCAGCTCACTCAGCTTTGTTAAAGTGGAAGCCATATTTTTACTGACTTTCTACATTCAAAGCCTAAGAGCTCCCTTTAACCATGGCTGTTTTATTTATTCACTAAAAAATATAAGGTGTCTTTACATTTTCTATTCTTTATTTCCTCTCTTCCCAGTCTTTCCTCAGCGTCTCTCCTCAAATGCACAGTAACACAGATGAGGTATTCTCAAAGTTTTGTCTTAAGAAGTCCTAAGAGGAAAGTGAGATAATCTGTAACAGCTTTTAGCATTTGTCCAGAACTATGTGCTAGCAAATGGATACAGTAATAGAAAATCTCAAACAAAGTAACAGAAATAGAGTTGATAATTATACTGTATCTTAAGGACTGAACTGTGAGTAATATCAGATGGACACTAATAATTTTCTGCACTTTCCCTAAATGCATCTATGCAAGGAAATCAGTGATCAGACATAAACAGGTCAGAGTTTGAATGGGAAACTAAAGAGAATTAGAGAAGCAGGTGATTACAAAATGCCACTGAATTCCTTTTTGTGTGCCGACACATTTTGTTTTATTGTAACAAAGCAACTGGTACATTTTTTTAACCCTACAATTGAGCATCGTCTTTCCTTTCCAGTGAAACAAAATTTAAAAATGAACAGGAACAAAATTACAAGAGAAAGTCCATTCCAACTAGGATCCTACAGGAGCTGCTGATTCTCCCATGGAGCAGCAGATGGAGCGGCAGGGCTCAAGTCCTCACTAGGAGAGAATTGTATTTTAAAAGTGTCATCTTCAACTGCTGGGTGTCTGTTAAATATCACAATTAAACATGCCAAAGGAGAAGCCATGTGTCAAGATGACCACTTAACCCACCCATATGTCTCCAACTCACACTTTGCTGACCTTCTATAACCCCATTTTTTTTAATTTTTCTTTCTTTCTTTTTTAAATGGTAAATGCTAACTGTCCATATTCACATAGAGACACAGTGTAATCACTGAGCCCAGTATACAGAGGAACGAGGGAAAAAACTAGAATTCCATGCACCAGGCAGGTGCCAGGCACCCTCCAGCATGCCTTCAATTGCTCCAGCACACAGGTTACGACTCCCCATTAGTCTTCCCTCCCTGTTTATATAGAACTTCAAGGTCATCCAGAGGTGATTGGCTGGGGCCCTTTCACGTGTTTGCTGGCCATGCACACAGTCTTATAGCTGCATATGGCCTTTAAGAGTCTCAGGAAGGTGCAAGAGCTTTTCAAGCCCCCTACGATTATCTCATTCCCCAATTCTTCATTTTAAGTTTTTTTCAGTGAACTTATTAGTTTCCCAACCTGACGGTCACCTCAGGCAGTGTGATGTTACACAACTGTCACATCTTGGGGATAGGGCCGTACACACCGAGTAAGCTCAGAGTCAGATGGAATAAAGAGGAGCCCTGAGAACTGAACTTTTCAGTGAGTGGCCAGATGTGACCGTGTCTGGGGTGAGGCTTTCTGAGGAGCTCCAAGCCCTTTCTTCCCCTCTAGTTTCTGTTAAGCTACTCATTTTCTTGGCTACCTGAGCTGCAAGGTGGTGTTATCAGGGATACCATAGAGAAGGGGAGACAGGGTAGCTGTAAGGCAAGAAGTGAAAATACCATGAAGCTCACAGTTCTTACAGGGTTTTGGCCATTTGCCTTAATTCAGTGATCTTTGGACTGTTTCAGAGTCCTGAAGAAGTTGATCTTAGCAATTTTTGCCAGTGCTCCATTGTTTTTATGGACAGTTTTACAAAGCAAAGTAAAAGGTTCATTTATTTCTCTGTTAAATATTTACAGAAATCTAACATGGGCCAGACCTATTGGTAGTGAACAAGATAGACTAACTGCCCCAGGGTGGGAGACCAAAAATTTAACAAGTAAACATAAAATACAATGCCATGAACACAATTCATGCTTGGCCCATATATCTTGATTATAGAACTAATAACAAAAAGATGACAATGCATGGAATTTAGAGTCAGGTACACCTAAACCAGTGGACATTGTGTCAAAACAAAAGCATGAAGGTTTCCAAAAAATATCTAGAAGCCTAGCCAAGATGTAAGCACATGCAAGAGTATTTTGACAGAAAATTTTCAAATAGGATAGCAAAGAATCACTAACTTGAACAATGGGTTACTATGACTAAATAAGGAAATTTAAAGTAAAAGGGACCAAACATTACTTTATACCCTAACTCTTATGTGTTATTCTTCTAAAAAATCTGGGCATTCACTAATACTGTTTTCTCTGCCTTGACTACGTATAATCTAAATCACAGTAAATCATAAACTCAAGAAACTCCTTGAGAAGAGGGGTGCCTGGGTGGTTCAGTCAGATGAGCATCCAATTCCTGATTTCAGTTCAGGTCATGATCCCAGTGTTGTGGGATTAAGGCCCATGTTGGGCTCCATGCTGAGTGTGAAGCTTGCTTAAGATTCTCTCTCTCCCTCTCTTTTCCACTCATATTCTCTCTCTCTCTCTCTCTCAAACTGTAGAAAGAAAGAAAGAAAGAAAGAAAGAAAGAAAGAAAGAAAGAAAGAAAGAAAGAAAGAAAGAAAGAAAGAAAGAAAGAAAGAAAGAAAGAAAGAAAGAAAAAAGAAGGAAGGAAGGAAGGAAGGAAGGAAGGAAGGAAGGAAGGAAGGAAGGAAGGAAGGAAGGAAGAACTCATTGAGAGTAAGTTTCTTTAAGAAGCTTCCCTGGATTAGGGGCACCTGGGTGGCTCAGTCAGTTAAGCATCTGTCTCTTGGTTTTGGCTCATGTCATGATTCAATGGTTCATGAGTTTGAGCCCCATATTAGGCTCTGTGCTAACAGTGCAGAGTCTGCTTGGGATTCTCTCCCTCTCTCCCTCTCTCTCCCTCTCTCTCTCTCTCTCTGCACCTCCTCTCTCTCACAAAATGAATAAATAAGCATAAATAATTTTTTAAAAAATAAAAGAAGCCTCACTTGACTAATATCATTTGAACTTGGCCATCATTTCATTTAGCCTGCAAATTTCAAGATATTTTACATATATCATTTCTATGAACAATATTGTCAAGATGTTTAAAAGTTTATTTTTTTAATGTTTAGTTATTTTTGAGAGAGACAGACAGTGAGCAAGGGAGGGGCAGAGAGAGAGGGAGACACAGAATCTGAAGCAGGCTCCAGGCTCTGAACTGTCAGCACAGAGCCTGGTGTGGGCTCAAGCGCACGAACCATGAGCTCACTACCTGAGCTGGAGAGTAGAATGCTTAACTAACTGAGCCACCTACATATCCCAAAAGTTTATTTTTGAAGCATATTTTTCAAAATATTTGTCACTCTGAACAAAAAAAAATGAACTGAATGCTTTGGTTTCACTCTCACATTAAGATAAATTATTAGCATGTTGTTCTGCTATTTCCACAAGAAGTCCTACTTCAACGACCATTTACTGAGTTTTTTGGGGTCAAACATTGTACTCATGTTTCCACATGTGTAATCTCACATAATATTTAGTAAACTTCCAAGTTAGATATTATTTTCCAAATTTTATAAGTGAGAAAGTTGAGGCCCAGAGGGGCTCAGAATTTGTACAACTTTGCAGAGACTCAAAGCTCTAAACACTTTTAGAGTTTCAGGTCAGCTCTCTACCATGCTAACACAATGAGCAGATCAAGCCTTCTATTTTCTAGGCCACTCCTAACTAATTTGTCTGGCCTGTCCCTTCTTCTCTTCCAGAAGTCTTCATTGACTGCAATGAAGCACGTTGTGGCTTCACCATCCAATGTCCCATCACAGTAATTTACTCAGACATTTCTGACAGTACCTAGTATGGTGGTCTTTTCTTACAATGCTTGTCTCCAAAGTTATCCCAAATTATATCCAGAAATTCTTTGGTCATTTTATTCTGTCATTTATTTTTATTTTTTAATTTTCTTAAAGTTTATTTATTTTGAGAGAGAGTGTGTGTGTGAGCAGGAAAGGGGCAGGGAGAGAGGGAGAGAGAGAGAATCCCAAGCAGGCTCCACACCAGAAGCATAGAGCTGGAGATGGGGCTCAAACTCACCATCTGTGAGATCATGATCTGAGTCAAAGCCAAGAGTCGGATGCTTAATCACCTATCAACTGAGCCACTCAGGTATCCCATGTCATTTATTTTAAAATCCTCTACAATGTCCAGTTATTCAGAAATACTTTATAAATTAAATTTATCACTTCAGCACATCATTAAATACTCTAATTCTCATTCAGAAATGATCCAGTATCCCTTTCTAAAGATAATGTTATTAAAATAAACAATGACTAAAAATTTTTCTGCCATAAATAGGGAAAAAGGTTTAGTTTTTTAACCCAAGTGTGAATATGAATTAAAAATATGAATACTTAAGTGAACTGCCAATTACATTCTTTACCTCTGTCAAGGGGGTTACTAAATGGGAAAAGTCATCTAAAGAAATGAAACCAATATAAGGCAAATCACAAATATAGACAAGCTAACGATCAGTTAAAGAAGTTGCACTGGTGGTTTTCTGACCCATAGTTGCTCTTTTGAATCATTTGTCAAAATTGTTTTTAATTATAGATACCAGCTATCTTATGATGTCTAAAAGCTTTAATTCATTGCACAACTTGTAAGACAATGTCCCTATTAAATGTAAAATCAGGTCTTCTATATTTACAACCCACGAGGCAAATGTAACTAAACAAACAAAAAGACTTTCTGCAATCTTCAAAATGTTCAAATATCCATCACTTGTTACCTTGAAAAGGAAAAGCTTCCCCAGTTACTCACAGCAATTAATTTTTATTTATCATTATTATTGAATACTAACTAAAATTATTTATTTGATTTCAGCATCATTGTGAGACACTTACTTTGCTCTTGCCACTGGTTAGTACTATAATATGTACTGAGATATACGAAGTAGACTTGATAACTCTCTGCTGTGAAACAACTCATTTTCAGTTCATATTTGCTAATCCACTAGGAATTCATTAACCTTTTCCAACATCTGTTTCCTGGTAATAAATGATATTCACACGATGTAGGATTTATTTATTCACTGACGACAATTCAAACACTAAAGAAAAATGGAACCTGAGGTTGAATGTTAAAAATGAATCTCATTGTTATCTGAAAGTATGCTCTGCTATGATTATTTCCACTTCAATAAAATTTTGGTTAATTAACAACTTACAAGGTCAAGTATAAGCCTGAAGATATGGAAAAAAACATTTTTAAAAATTTTTAAGTTTTATGTTTCTAAGACTTTAGTTCTTAAAAAAATAATTTAGTAGTACTCTAAATTTTCCAGGTGACTTAGTATGTTATTCTGTACTGAGATTCTTATGCTTAATTTAGAATATTGAAGTTACATATCACTACGGTAGTTGAACTACATCTTGGTTAGACAACAAGGATGGGGTATACATCAGTCATCTAAGAAGCTGGAGGTACAGAAAATGAAAAATGCAGGGGCTGAGGCTAAGTGTTGGGAAAAGAGAGAGATGGTGCTGGTTGAGAGGGGGTGAGTAAAAAATTGCCTTTCATCCACTAACCAAGTCCCAGGAAAGAGAGGTTGAAATCCAGTGAAATATTAGTGTTCTAATTTAGTGAAATCTACAGTGTTTCTTTTGCTAAGAAAAAAATAGTTTACTAAGAAAAAGGACAGCAGTAGGAGTGGCCCAGTCAACATGTATATTTCTTTGCCTTCCTTTAAATGCCCCAAGAATCATTCCATCTCTTATTCGAGCAGAGATGAAAATCAGCACTGCTGGAAACTTTGGTATATGTTTTCTGAAATCGATGCTCAAATGCACTGTGTCAACTTTAAGGTATTTACCTCAGATGAGAAAAATATCAAAAAGAAATTTACCTCCTGTGGTTGAAAAATACCATAGCTTTTCAGAGGTTTTTCTGTAGCAATTATCCAAAGATTATCTCACTGTGTGTATGTGCATGTGTGTGTGTGTATGTGTGTGTAGGTGTGTGTGTTTGTGTGTGTAGGTCTGTATTTACAAATGCAATTTGTATCTATCTGTGCATGGTCCTTTATTCTTTGTCTTTTCTATGTAAACGGCTACTCTGTCCTAGGTGCTGAAAATACAGAGATGAATAACATACTATCTTTTCCCTCTTGGAAACCTACTCTCAAACCTCTGTGGAAAAGAGCAATCTGGATGAGAAAAAATATTTTTTTCAAAATTGTGTATTTTGTCCCTTATTAGTAAAGTTCCGGTGGAATTGTTATTAATACATTGATAACTTGATGTTCAGCTAGGATAAATCTTTGATACCTGATAGTAAGCTTAGGTGTGTTTTTGCAGTATTGTCCATTGTAGATGATATTTTTTCCCATTGGATATATTGTATCATATTACATATGTATTTTATATAATGATAATTGTAATAAGAAACAATTAACATTTAATGTCTGTTTAGTGCACTTTGTAGATTATAATCTTTGTGAGGACAAAAAGTGTGGCCCTAATTTGTCTTTATTGTGATAACATTTATATAACAGAACATTTACCATTTTATTTCTAATTTTTAAGTATTCAGTTCAGTGGCACTAAGTACATTCACAATGTTGTCCAACCATCACCACTATCCATTTTCATTCTTTGCTCATCCCAAAGAGAAACTCCGCAACTATTACAGATCACCTTTAATTTATCCCTTACCCCACCCCACTGGGGAACGGGTTAAATAGGTGACGGAGATTAAGAGGACACTTTTCATGATGAGCACTGGGTGATGGAATCAATTGTTGAATCACTATATGGTACACCTGAAACTAATAAAACACTGTAGGTTGACTATACTGAAATTAAAGTTTTTAAATGTCTTTTAATGTTTATTTATTTTTGAGAGAGAGAGAGAGAGACAGCGTGAGCAAGGGAGTGTCAGAGAGAGAGGGAGTCACAGACTCGGAAGACAGGCTCCAGGCTCTGAGCTGGCAGTCAGCACAGAGCCCGATGTGGGGCTCGAACCCACAAACCTTGAGATCATGACCTGAGCTGAAGTTGGAGGCTTAACCGACTGAGCCACCCAGGCGCCCCTGAAATTAAACTTTTTTTAAAAAGAAGTCAAACTTACTAACATTATGAAACAGAGAAGTGTCAAAATGCCTTCATAAAACATAACGATGTACAAATGATTGGATTTCACAATTGAAAGCGAATCTATTTCTTGCAAACAAAAAGAAGGAAAGACCGTCTTTGTCTCATTGAACGATCATGGCATCTTTATTGAAAATCAATTGGCCAAATGAGTGAGGGCTTATTTCTGTCCTTTCTCTTCTTATATTTCAGTTCTCATGACAGGTATCCTGGTTGTGAATACTACAGCTTTATAATGAGCTTGAAATCTGAAAGTGTGACTCCTCCAATTTTCCTCTTTTCAAGATTGTTTTGGCTATTCTGGGTCTTTTGAGATGGGTTTTTTATTTCTGTAAAGTATAAAAGTCATTACAATTTTGGTAAGAATTGTTTTCAAACTGGAGATCACTTTGGACAATATTGTCAGCTTAACAATATTAAATCTTCCAACCACAAATTCATGATATATTTCCATTTACTGGTGTATTTTTAAATAGAAATCTTTAAATGAAAATCTTTTGTGGTTTTGGTTACACAAATCTTTGGCTTCTTTGGTTCAACCTATTACTAACCATTTTCTTCTTTTGGATGCTATTATAAATGGAATTTTTTTAGATTTCTTTTTCAGATTGTTCATTGTTTTTGTTTAGAAGTGCTGCTGATTTTGTGTGTTCACTTTATGCCCTTTACTTTTAATCATTATATTCCAAGGATGTATAACAATAAGCAGGTAATTGTATCTACTGAATAAAGCCATTAAGAACACAGAGCATTTTCTTATTCATTTAAAATAATTTATAGGGATCACTTTGAGCAGATGCTAAAATATATTACTGCATAGCACTATCATGCTCAATTAAACTTTTTAATAATGCCTGTAAGAAAAATAAAATGCCACACTTTAAACATATTTTCCAGCTTGTTACTAATGGTGCATAGAAATGCTATTGAATTTTACTTCATAATCTCACATATCTTTAGTGATTGTTTTAGTTTATTTTGATTATTCTGCATATACGAATAATAAATACAAAATCAGAAAATGTGTTCTTATTTTTCCAGTGTTTATTTCTTTCTATTTTTGCACAATGTATTCCATAAACAAAACAATGAAAGCATGTAAAATAATAATGGTAATAGCATCAATGCTATTTTGTTTCAGTTTTGAAAAAAAATAAAGCATGTATTTGGATGAAAGCAGCCTTTGGAAACCTACCTGGGAATTAGCAAAAGTCAGGGCTTGACTTTACTACAGGAAAGAGAGTTGGTATTCGGTTCTTCCATCGGGAAATACACCGTATCTTTTGGTCCTTTTGTTTGTTTGTTTGTTTTGGTGGCACATACTGATGACCAGTGTTTCTCAGGAAATAACACTGAGACAGGGCTTTGACTCTATAAAAATGTGCAAAGATGTATATTTAAATTATTTTATAAGCAAACAGAAATTCAAAGTAGTACTAAAGAAGATTCAAAGGACTTGACAGAAACAGTTTTTTCTATATGAATGACACTTAGAAAATTAAAACCAAGAGTCCCATAGAAATGAGCAAAGAACATCAAATGAGTCACAAAACTGAAAAACAGAAGGTAAATTAATACATGAAAGGTGTTGATTTTGCAAACCAAAATGATTAAATTAAAAGTACAAAGCAATGCAATTTTTCACATATCAAATTGCCAAAGATATTTCCAGCTCATCCTCTGCTGATAGAGTCCCTCAAGATGTATCGTTTTTATTGATTCTTTGGCTATAAGTATCATAAGTTTTGAAAATTAGTTGGGGCCCCTGGGTGGCGGTTGGTTGAGCGTCCGACTTTGACTCAGGTCATGATCTCACGGTTTGTTGAGTTCAAGCCCTGCATCAGGCTCTGTGCTGACAGCTAGCTCAGAGCCTGGAGTCTGTCTTCAGATTCTGCATCTCCCTCTCTCTCTGTCTGTCCCCTGCTCACGCTGTCTTTCTCTCTCTACAAAATAAATACAACATAAAAAAAAAATTACTGTATCTCTTGACCTCTATTTCTCATTTGAAGAACTTACCTAGGATGAAAATTCAGAGATACCAAATAAATAAGACATAAACATAAAGAAAATTCATATCAGCTTTATTAAAGTAGAGAAAATTAAGACCAACCTGAATCTCCCACCCTAGGGGATTCTGTTTAAATACACTACAGCATATCATATGATAAGCTATTATCAAAATCATATCCAACAAAGTAAGATAAGTATATGATATAAAATTAAACTGTACAAGTCCCAAGTGGGTAACAAACAGTAAATAATTATTCCAATTGTTAATTTAAACACATAGCCTCACAAACACAAGCATATACATGTATCTCCACCAATAAACATTGGGAATGATACCTACTGAAGAAGTAACAGTGGCTACGTCTGAGCAGTCAACTTAAGGCAGACTTTTCTCCCATTCTATACCATTTCATATTTTCAAGTTTTCTAAAATGAACACATAGTTCTTTCATAATGACACATCAAAAAAATGTGATTTTTAAAGAGTAGACATTTACTAGGCAGAAAAAAAAAAAAGAACTAAAAACATTCCAAACAGAAATCAAAATGAAGGTCCAAGTTTAGAAGCAACAAAGGGCATGAAGCTTTCTTCAGAGTGTTCTCAGAATAGCAAATTTGAAACTCTACCTCTATCCGAGAATTTGGAGGCTTTTACTGGATCTATGATCTATTATGACCCAAGCCTTCTGGTCAATAGAGAAGGTACTAAGCAGTGAGTAATGAGTGTGTTGTGTAGGGTTTAGGAACTGGATGAGATTGTCATTTGATTCTAGCCCATCATTTCTCTCTTTCTTAAAGAAAATAGCCCCTGAGCCATCAATACCTTTCAAAATTTTCTTCTCTCCTAGAATTTCCAATTTCCGATTAGCAACGTTCAAAAGCATTTTCTTCTCATCGCTGTATCACAAGGGAAAATTTAATAGCCTCTGAAGATTTACAAAGAGCACAATTTGATTTGTTAAGGTCAAATAAAAAATGATTTCCATTAATTTTAGATCAGTGAAAAATTAAAAATATGTAACTACTGCTTGTATACATCTGTGCATCGGTACAAGGTGTGCCCCATGTGCAGCCAATTGGGGATCATTTGAAATGTAGGAACGGCGTGATGATCATGGCGCTTTGGTTCTCAAGATTCCATTGTCCTTGTAGAGTGCAGAAATTAAAGTGTCACAAATTGTAGTGATCACCACGTACTGATTTGACATCACCAAAGTCATAAAAACGTACTCTCTGCTCTGACAGGCCACCATTCACTGTTCATTAATAAAGAAAGATCTGGGCTATGATAAATAGCATTCTTGCATGAACACTGGGTAGAGGAAGTAGTGAAAAGCATTACCTTGCATCCATAATTTTGTAATTCTGGATATTGTCAATAATAACGTCTTACCCTAGGGGCGCCTGGGTGGCTCAGTCGGTTAAGCGTCTGGCTCTTGGTTTCAGCTCAGGTCATGCTCTCACGGTTTGGGAGTTGATGCTCTGTATCAGGCTCCATGCTTACAGTGTGGATCCTGATTGGGATTCTCCCTTTTCCTCTCTCTCTGCCCCTCCCCCCCAATAAATAAACTTAAAAAAAACTTACCCGATAAAGGTAAAACTCAGTTAAAATGGAAAGGTGTCTATATGTAGTGTTTAGAACAGTAGTTGGGACATAATAACTGTTTGCCATCCAGAGGACAAATCTATTTGCGTGTCTGCAGCAACTCATATTTCTGGTTTTCTATCGCCTTATTTTTGTGATATAATTTATGTGATCAAATTATATCACAAAAATAACCATCCCAAAGTGCTGTATAGGGATCTATTGATCTTGACATTCTGACATTGTCCAAGTATTGTTTAGCTAATTAGGGCAAAAAGCAAATAAGAACACAATGCTAGTTTTCCAATGTACTTGTAAGTATTGTAATGGCTTTATACATGATTTTAATGAAATTTCAATAAATCATTTCAGTCATATAGTCCTTAGAAGATACCTTATGCCAGGATTGGGTGAAGAGTGAGGAAAAGTAAGCAGGTATAGCCTCAGAGTGAGCCTTTTTAAGTCAAGAATGAATTATTTGAACTCCAGAGTGGAGTCAACTCTAGGTCAGGGTGAAAAGTGGTCAATAACCTCCCCGGAGCCCTTAAGGATCGAGTCAACTTAGGTATCTTCTCTCCTTCATCTGGATCCAGGCTTCCCTGTTCTGTGTTCTACAAGTTCGCTGAAAACGTGGGTTGACTGTTTTCAGGTCAATGTAATGAGAGCTGGGACTTGTCAACTTAATAATGAGAATTTTCTTAGGTAACTAACACTAAAAGTGTCACCATTCTACCGATATTTAAAAATTACTTAGGGATCTCCATTGGAAGCAAGTCGATCTAATTAATCGATTTAATTATTAATCTCAAAATACTCAAACTATGAACAAAGGCAAAGATATCGATTACCAAGATAAAAGATTACTTCCCACTAATCTTCAAGTATTTTCAAACTTTGCAGGAGTTCATGTCAATTCTGTCTCTCTGGCATGAGGAGATGATACTTTTCTATGAGTCAAAAATCATTCTGAAAGTACTCATGGCTCAAGTTTAATTCTTCAGAACGGGTTAGTGTTAAAATTTCTTACAAGTGGCTTTGATCCACTGAGTGAAAAATACTGAAGGCCATATTTGATCCCCTATCGCATGCAACCTTCTTACCAAGAAGGAGGGGGTGGGGGAAAAGAAAAGGAAAAGATAATATGTACTGACTACCTTCTATATTGTAGACATCTTCTTAGATACTTTATTTGTGGAACAAGCATATTGAATGCATAAGAGCTGATGAAGTACAAACTGGAAATAGCTTTCCTATTTTTCCCCCTTACTTCATTCTCACATGCTTTATTGACTCTGTCTTTCTCACCATCTCTTTTGGATAGATCACTCTTCACTTGTTTCTTACCCACTAGAACAGTGTCATTTTCAGAACTTTTAATCGTCCAATTCAGCCTAAAATTTGTCCCTGATCTCATACCAAATCCAACTATGTTCCTTACCCAGAGCTCGGGGCCCAATTGTGGTTACAAAAAGATACTTCTATTTTCACCTTGCTCTGCCGTTTTTCCCCTCCCTCATCCATCTTCCAACCATTTCAAAGTCAGGGCAGAGAAAAGAGGATTCAAAAAAGAAAGGTAGGGGAGGGATAGAGATCTTACCCCTTAGCTGGTGCTTCTTGTATTTCTGACTTAGCAGACAGTGGCTGCCCACCGGGCAGTTGTCCAAACGCTGGCTCTCTCAGGGAATGCATGTGTGGGTTCTTTGGAATCTCTGTGGGCAGAAGTCTCTGTGTGGTGCTGTTCTCTGACATGGGTTGTATGCTCTCTGGCCAATGACTTACAGTCAACCCTTGGAGTCTCTTACTCTTCGAGCAGGCGGTTTTAATAGATAGCGTCCTTCTAAGATGCCTGCCTTCTAATAATATGGTGTCTAATTGACCCGTAGAAAACATAGGTGTCTTTGTTTGGTAAAAACAGAGGAAGTGAAGGTGGCCCAGATTGCTGACTCTTCTTCCTTGTCCTGTAGTTTGGGGCTGTTCCAACCAGAGTGCAGACTTCAAATGTCCAGCATGGAACATAACACAACAGAGTCTATATCTATGTTTCCAAATCCTGGGGACTAATAGCACGTGCTCACAAGAATTCTTTTGCCTTGTTCTGCTCACATAGCTGTGTTCAAATGGACCAACAGCTTAGCTACATATTAGCAACTCTTGTAGCCATTTATTGAGACAGCAGGAAAGGTTGCATTGGATATTCTATCACCAATTCAATGTCTCATTTAACCCTGACAATAGTCTTTATTACTATTTTCATTTTGTGGAGGAGAATATCAACATCCTTTGAAGATAAATAATTTTTCCAAGGTCACAGTTAGTAGGCGTGCCCAGGACTTGGAACTTAGAGGTATTTACCTAGGCATATCTGTGGTTCCAGAACTTCAGTGTGTATCAGAATAACCCGAAGAGCTTCTTAATATGTAGATTACTTGGCTTCTCCGTGGATGTGAGCAAAAACCTGGACATTTGAATTTTGGTCAAGGTTTCAAGGTAAGTGGAGGCTGCTGGTCTGGGGTTACACTTGAAGAAGAAATGTTGCATCAGTCATGAAAAGGTGAAAGAAAAATTATGTAAGATAGTTCCACATACACAAAGCCATTCTTCTACACTTTCCACTTTTCACTTTGCATTTCATTTGAAATTAACATAAAACTTCTTTCTCTAATAACCTTCCCAAATTCTTCATTTCCCAATGATTGGTTTTCATGATAGACTGACTAACACAACTGCTTTTCTTTTTTATATATAGTTTTTATTCATTCACGTTCTTGCTTCCAAAACTTCTGTACATAAATGGAGTGGTGAAGTTGCTAGATGAAAGGGTAATTATATTCTGAAGTTCGCAAGGAAGTTCATCCTGTTTTCCAAAGCTGCTGCACCATTTTACCTTCCCATGAACAAATACAAGCTTCCAGTTTCTCTAGATCCACTCCAACACTTGCTGTGTTTTGTGTTCTCAAGAAACTGCTGTTCTTTAAAACATCTAAGCTCTTTTCTTTGTCTTTCTTCTCCAGGAAATACTTGGAAACAAAGCAAAGCAAACATTTCTACACAAAGATGGGTGGTGGCTTTACTTTGCCCTCGTTGGTCATTCTTTAGGGAGTACTGATTTCAAGACCTTTCTGGATCAGGTTTGGATACACGAGAACACTAAGGATAGAGAAACAGAGTTGCATCAAGATAATAGGGGAAGTAGAGAATCCAGGAAATAGGATTGGCGCACCTCTTCATTTTTTGTAGAGTGTGACCCACACTCTCAGAGAAAGGAGTGCTACATCCATGTTTCTGGTGTTACAGTGAAGACTGGATTTTATCATCAATAGTGGTGCTGAGTGACTATTAGACTCTAGAAGATAGGGCCAATCTCTAAACTCACTATTGTTTTTATTTTTCCTTTTGCTAGTAATTGTTACAGCATCAAATGACATTTGATTCTTTTTCTTAAAAGAAAAAAAAGGACTTAGTTAATACACCTAAATAACTTCACAATCAGTAGTGAACCTTTGTGTTATTTTTCACTGAAGAAAAAAAAAGAAAGTTGCATCATATATTATTCTTTTCAAATGCTGAATATGGCCTCATCTGCTTGCCTAATTGCATATGACTTACTACTATTTCCACTTAAACCAATCACGAGGATACTTGTGTGGGAATATTAATTTGTTTGTTTTTTTAACTGGCAGGTGCCTTATGAGGTGTTTCTTGCTGCAAAAGGAATAATTCTGCTGTTTAGAAATGACAATGTGAAGGAGCTGATAAAAAAAAGATTACAGTGAGATATTTTAGAAACTTCATGGTTAACAGACCCTGTTTAAGTACAGTTATAAATGTAGCCAAGGCGAGGGAACTAGGCATGAACTTCTAAACACGGACACATAAAGATGAACTACGAAAATTCCAGACACTTTGGGCGACTCTTCTCTTCGAGATGTTGCTACAATATCGGCATTTCTGGGCTTTCCTTCTTGCCTGGGTAACAAAATCAAAGCTTCCCTTTTTAGTTGGCATTAATCACACAGAAACCGCTTTGGAGATGCTCTTTGGCTTCGTACTTTCTCAGCTATTTTCCTCATGCAGTAAACACTTTTGCTTTAGGAAATCCAACTATTTCCAATCACAAGTTTCCAGAGAAATCTTCACTCTGGAGCAAAGTTGGGGTTGTGCTACCTCATCGTCTTGGCATCTGTGCTTCCCACAGTGTGTTTCTCGGGCACATGAGAGGCACCTTGTTTCTCGTTGGGTCTCCCGCCTTGTGCTCTCTTGTGTTACAAGTCTCTCCCTGCACTCAGAGGTGCTTGCTCAGCACCGTGTGAAACTGGCATCCTAGCCAGCCGCGTGTAAGTTTCACCTGCCCGTTAGCACTGCCAGCAGCACAAAATCACAAAAGCACAAGGGAAATCACAGCAGCATCGCCACCAAGTAAGAATCAAAAGAGAAAAATCACGTTGACGGTAGGAAAAGAAATTATGTTGTGTCTGAATACAATTATGAGAAATCCTTCACCTCATTCCGACATTAACCTTAGAATTCCCTCCATAAGGAACTTTCACTGCTCTGAACCTTTTTACTGTCTTCCAAAATCTTCACTTCCAGTTGATAACAAAATGCGACTGAAAATAATAACATTAAATATTGGAAGATGCAACAAAATTTTTGGAATAAAAAAATGCTTTTTAAAATGGAAGCAAATAGCTAAGTATTAATAAGGGTATTTTAGCCGATCTAAGAGCTCTTAGATTTTCAAGAGATTTCAATGCACCAGCTTGGAAGATGATTTCATACATGGGGTAATCTGGGCCTGAAGGGCTATGAAAAGACAAGGCAGTGGAGGGAGAATTGGAACAAAGTTTAAGCCTCCTAGAAATGTATCTTTTGCACGAAAGACTTTTATCATCAATTTGTTATATGTTAATTACTCTCTTCAGCAAAACCTCTACAGAGCCTTGATTAAGATATATTCCAAGCTTCAGGATTCTGTTTTAATCCTCCTGCAGGTTAATTTTTTTCTGTGTGTTTGATAAGACTTCTCCTTTCATCCTGTTCATATTCCTCATAATTATTTACAATAACAAAATTAATGCATTTGTTTTTTCTTTTGGGTAAGAGTTATCAATTAAAAGAAAGACACACGTAATGTATAACAAAACAAATAGGTTTAAATGATAGCATGGTTTTTTGGCATCCAAATTTTAAATTGGCATTTCTTAATGATGACCCTAAATGAAAACAAGGTCACATTACCGCTTGTTCCATTTGGCCAGTTCTTTTTTTTAAGATTTTATTTATTTTGAGAGAGAGAGAGCGAGCACATGTATGAGCAAGGGAGGAACAGAGAGAGAGGGAGAGAGAGTCAAACCCATGGACCGTGAGATCATGACCTGAGCTGAAATCAAGAGTCAGACGCTCAACTGACTGATCCACCCACGCGTCCCTGGCCAGTTCTTATAATCTTAACGATCATCTGCTCCAACCAACCACTCTTCCACTCATTTAACCAATGTTCACTGACCACCTTCAACTTGTACCAGGAACACCAACCTGTCTATCTGCCCAACATCACTCTCTAAATTCATGTCCACACATTCTTCATCGTGGAAGATTTAGGATGTAGTTGGTAAGTGGTAAGCCCATGTTTGAGGTATAACAGGAATATGGTAGATGGGGCTTAACCTATCTAGGAAGACGTAAGCCACAGAGGACCAGAGAAGAAACCAAACAACATGGTGACCCATGATTTGAATTAACACATAACGGATACTTTACACATTCTTTCGGGTGCTACAAATACGGAAAGATAAGGAAGACACTGGATGATGAAATAATGATCCAGGAGTTTCTTCATAAGTTAGAAATAGGATCAAATAGAAAGAGGTAAAGGTTAGGAGAAATAAATGTACATGTTTGTTTTCAAGAAAGTATTGCATAAATATAGTGGCTCTTAATAAAGAGCAACCAGAGGGGCACCTGGGTGTCTCAGTCAGTTAAGCCTCAGCCTCTTGATCTCAGCTCAGGTCATGATCTCATGGTTTGTGGGATCAAGCCTCGTGCTCAGCTCTGCACTGACAGCAGGAAGCCTGCATGGGATTCTCTCTCTCCCTCTCTCTTCTCCTTCCCTCCCCGACTTGTACGTGTGTTGTCTCTTTCTCTCTCTGTCTCTCTCTCTCTGTGTCTCTGTCTCTCAAAATAAATAAATAAATAAATAAACTTAAGAAAATAGTAACACAATTCCCAAGACCATTAGCTAACTTTTGCTGAGTGCTTATTGTGTCGCAGACACTTTGGTGGTTAGTATTTGTTTTATCTCTACTCTTCATAAAAATCCTCTAAATGAAGGCATCATAACCCTCATCAGGAGATGAAGAAAGTAAGTAGAGGAGCAAAGCTCATGGCCAAGGACACACCGGTTTTTCTCAAATCAATGCCATTCTTTTTTAGCTTTATTTTGCTTTCTGCAGTATTTAACCAGGTTACATGGTTGCTGAAAATAAAATGAATGCCATAACTTTGTGAAAGGAATCAGTGACAATGCAATTCCAGTAATTACCCTTAAATCCTGAGCTGCCATCCTGAGGAGGCTCTACACAATTTACGTGATTCAAAACAACTGACTTCTCTGGATATCCACTTTAGTTTTTCTGCTGGTGATGTTTTACTTTGGCTTTTAGTTTATTATTCGATTTTATAGTCCTTTGCTTCGACATTTACTTATATCTTTTCATATGGTATTGAGTTCCAAATTTTTGATTCTTCAGAAAACAAAAACAAAAACAAAAACAAAACAAAACAAAACAAAACAAAACAAAACCTCCATGTACTCCTATACTAAGATTAAAGAGATTTGCTAAAGAAAAGGTGGGAGATGAAAAAAGCCAGTCATGGAGGGCCAATCGTGCTTTTGACATTTTTAGGACTTTTGACTTAAACTCCTCTGAAGTTTTGTATGCTACTTAGAGAAGCTATTCTAGAAACAGAAATTTTCCTCTCAGAAACGTTTGAGAACCATTAAGACTTCATTCAAAATTCCTCTCCTTTAGCCACGAAACCTGGAAGAATGCATCCCTGTAGGGATGATAAGTAACTACTGACTCTGGTGGGCGATTTGCAGGCAGCTCTTATCGTATCTCTTATTTATTTTTGCCTCACGAAAGAGGTAGAGATACTGCTCTTATCTTTCAGTAAATGAGGGAATTGAAGCTTGGGGAGTTTAAGAACTTGCCGAAGGTCAATACTCCCTGATGGTGGAAACTTCATTCTAATAGAGCTGACTACCCAAACTCATATTTTTACCTCCTACAATTACAATTTAATGGACATGAAATATCGCAAATATGCGTAGTGATTATAGATGAGTTATGGAACACAGATGAGGGATCAAGGATACAGGACATCCTTCAATTCAGACACAAGCTGGTAAACTTGTCTGATTAGTTGTTCAATTCTGCATTTAACTAAGTTCCAAGGGATCTTACCAAACATGTGTGTGTATGTGTTTCTATCTTTCCAGGCTTGCAAGTACTTCTGCAGGATAACTTCTTGCAAAAAAGTGTTCCTGAGGTATAGATTTGCACTTTCAGAATATCAGTAGATATGGACAAAATCCTCACTATCCAGAGGTGGATAATAAGTACTCATTTTCACATACTCTTGCCAATCATAACTTTTTCCCAATACCCTATTCCAATTTATTCCAAGAATTATACTTAGTTTCAATTTGCATTTTTTACCAGCATGGTTAAGTACATCCCATCTGTGAATTTCCTTTACATATTCTTCTCGTTTTTCCTTTGGGTTATTTGGTTTAGCTCTTTTATCTTTATGGCCTTTTATATATAATTTATATAACTCTGCCTTGTATATGTTGTAAATATTTTTTTTCAGTTTGTCTTTCATCTTTTTAACTTAGAGTATCTTCTGTTCATCAGAGAACCTTACATTAGTTCATCATTAGATTTCTTATTTTTCCTATATTGGTTTCATGCCATGTTTGGAAAAGCCTGCTATCTCAAGAGCATAGAACATATTTTCCTATATATTTTTAATGTTATTGTTAGCTCTTTAATCTACTTGAAATTTATGCTTGGGGATGTAAGTGTGGATATAAATTTATTTTCCCCAAATGTATATTCAACAGTCCCCATATAGGTTAAGAAAAGTTCTCATCATCTTAGGTCAGATTCCCCAGAAGTGGATCCTGTGATAAGAATTCTTAAAGAAGTGACTTCTTAAGAAAGTGCTGCTACAAGAAACTTTGTAGTTGGTAGGGAATGGGAAGAGCAGAAAAGGAAGGGAAAAGAAGCCAGGGGAAGGCTCAGAGAATACTTCATTATGGAGTTGTCCTCTCTGGAGGCACGGGAGCTGGGTTCTCACCCTCACATGCCAGGCGGCATTAACAGGGTGCCTGGGAGGGAATTGAACTTCCAGTCACTTCTGGCTTTTGGTGCATCAGATGAAGGGGCTTCAACAACCTACAGATATCCTCTAAAGAAATTTGCCGGTGTGAACTATTAAAAGTGAAGTACACCAAAACTGGAAAATAGGCCCATAGACTCTGTGGAAGGGACCAGAGGGATCTGGGTGGAATGTGACAGACATCGACACTCTCTACTGTCCACTCCTTTCGTGCTTAGACCCATTTGTTACTTACGCTGAGTGTAGGACATCATGTCACAACTTCTCCGAAATTCTGATTGTTAATAATAATTGGTGGGAGGGAACTTATAGAGAATGGTTAGTGGGACAATGGATATCCCATGTTTTAAGTTGGTCTCAAGGTCAAAATTATAAATATTATGTCACTTGTCTACCATCTATCCTAGATTCCGCATAGTCTTACCCAGCACTTCTTTTTTTTTTAATGCTTATTAATTTACTCTGAGAGAGAGAGAGAGAGAGAGAGAGAATCCTAAGCAAGCTCCATGTTGTCAGTGCAGAACCCATCGTGGGGCTCGATCTCATGACAATGAGATCTTGACCTGAGCCAAAATTAAGAGTTGGGCGCTTAACTGACTTAGCCACCCAGGGACTCCTTACCTAGCATTTCGGCTGGACCAGTTGTCTTGACTGGTAGGTGACTCACACTTTCATCAATAAGGGATTTGAGCCTCTGTTACCATGATCTTACCAGATGTGGTTGCTGTAATTATCTCTTCACCATGGAAATTGGACATGGAACACCAAGCAGCATCTCAACAGATCACATGAGTGACCTTCTCAAAGACTGGTGCCTCCTTACTCATAGGTAGCCATGCCTACTTCATAATGATGCCAAAGTCAATTACCCCTATTAGTATAGTAAGTTCACTCTGCCTGTTTGTCCAAAGTTATAAGGAGCCAATGATGAAATGGTGGCATGTAGCTTTAACTTTAATCCTATCCTTTCTGGGTTCTTGGGTTGAGGTATCCTTCTTGTGGGAACCAGGACCTCTGGACCAACACAGCCTGGAGCTGTAAGGAGGAAAGCACAAATACTCCAATGAGTCAGTGAAAGTAATGAGTTAGCAGAGTTATTCCAGCGTCTAGTCCTCAGTTTTTGGAGCCACGTATCCTACCTATTCATTACATTATTGTATAATGGAAGTTATTTTAAATTCCATAACACACTTAGAGGATAGCATCCCAAATTTACAGAGGCTTTCCCCTAAGGCCCCCTCTGGTATTGCACATTAGCTGAATCGTGAAAGTTCCGTTTCTATGCTCTGTCAGAATGGCAGTTTTAGATGGAGAAATATTTGGTAGGAGAGTGAGATCTAATGGTTCTACACTCAGTACCACAAATGCCATGCAGTGAGTGGGTCCCTTAGTCCTGAACGATGTTATGCTTGATCTCATGTCTATAAATCCGACTCTCTCTGCACCTTTGGGAAGTGGTATTACCAAAGGCGCTGTAGGGTGGGAAGGAAAAGAAATTTCATATTTAGAATATGTATGAGTCCTGAGAAGCACAAATCACTTCTCTTTCCAGACTAGAAGGCTATGTTAAAGTAGATTTGCCACCAAATGTGCTCTTTAGGCCTGATACCACATGGGGACTCAGCTTTATTCTCTTTCTGACATATCAAAACTCCGTTTGCAGTAATAGCTAGATTAACCCAGGTGAAGGGAAGCCCATGCTGTGAATTCACCGTTTTCATCTCTGCCACCACACCAGCCATGGGCCCACTCTATGAGCACAGGGGGTTGCTGAGTAGAGGCAGTTTGACAATCACTGCATAAGTCTTCCTGTCCTAATGGCTTCCATATGTCCCCTAAAACATGACCTCTGATAGATATAAACATGAAATACAAATCACCTCACTTTGTGTCTACTTCATGCATCGAGCTGCGTATCTCTGTTAAAAATGTCCAAAGTATTTTAGGACTCTTGTTGCCCAAATTGCCTTAACTTTTTTTTAGACTGGACTCTCATACTCACCTATACATATTTAAATTTCTTCTGTCTTTTCATGGCTTGATAGCTCATTTCTTTTCCTCAGTGAATAATCCATTATTGGGTGTATGTAGTAATATTCCCTGGTCTTAATGTATCCCTTTGGTTTTCCATTCAGCTGTTCAAGGCCATTTTCATTGCTTCCAGCTTTTAGTTATTATGAATAAAACTTTATAAACATTTACATATAGATTTTTGTGTGCGGGTATAAGTTTTTACATCACTTGAGTAAACACCAGGAGTGCCATTTCTGGATCATATGATTAGACTATGTTTAGATTTGGAAGAGTCTTCCAATGACTGTCTTCTAACGTGGTTGTACCATTTTGGGTTCCCACCTGCAATGAACTGGAGTTACGGCTATTCTGTATCCTAGCCAATCTCTGGTATTGCCAATTTTCTGGATTTCAGTCCATCTACTTACTTTGTACTGACATGTTGTTTTAATAACAACATTAATTTAATAAATAATGGTGTTGAGCGTCTCTACATATGCCTATTTGCCATCTCTATCACTTCTTCAGTGAACTGTCTGCCCAGATCTTTTGTCCATTTTTTTTTTACTGGGCTCCCTCTTTTCTTACACTGGAGTTTTAAGAGCTCTTTGTATAATTAGGTGCATGTCCTTTATTAGTTATGTGTTTTCCAAATATCTCCTCCCAGTCTGTTGCTTTTCTCTCCCTTCTCTTAACAGTTGTTTTCCACAAAGCAGGAGTTTTTAATTGTACTACAGTTCCATTTATGAGGTCATTTTTTTTTCTTCATGGATAGTGATTCTGGTGTTGTATTTAATAACATCACAAACCTTTCTGGAAGTTTAACACTTTCGCACTTTACATCTAAGTCTATATGATACATTTTGATTTAATATTTATGAAAGATGTAATGTCTCTGCCTAGATTCCTTCTTTTACTTTCTTTCATTCTTTTTTCTTTTCTTTCTTTTTCTTTTAGTATATGGAGATTCCACTATTCCAGCATTATTTGTTGAAAAGATGATCCTTTCTCAATTAAATTCCCTTCTTATTTACCTAAGATCAGTTTACCATATTTGCACGAGTATATTTTGGAGCTTTGTATTTTATTCCACTGATCTATATGTCTTTTTTTTTTTTTTTTTTTTGGCAGGTATCATTGTGTCTTGATTTCTACAGCTCTATAATAAGGAGAAGTCATGTGGAATCACCCGCCAACTTCGCTCTTCCTCTTTGCTGCTGTGTTGGCTACTCTACTTTCCATGTAACCTTTAAAAACACGTTGTTGCTGCTGTTGCTGCTGTTATTGGTGTTGTTGTCATCTGAAATTTACAAAATTTCAATTTCTTGTTAGTAATGGAAAAGGTGTTACATTTTTAATTTCAAGTTCCATATTTTCATTGCTGGCCTATAAGAAAGCAGTTGACTTTGTTTTTGTATATTCCTATTCCATCTTGTCTGCTGGCTTTAATTTGCTTATCACTTCCAGAAGTTTTTTGTTGTTGACTTCTTAGGATCTTCTACATGGATAATCGTGTCACTGCAAACAACCACAGTTTTCTTTCTTTCTTCCCAATCACTGTACTTTTTATTTCCTTTTCTTTTCCTACGGCAATTACTAAGAGTCTGATGTCGAATAGGAGTGAAGGGAGGAGACAGCTTTGCCATGTTCCCTATTTTAGGAGGAAAACACCTTGTTTCTCACCATTAAGTATATTAGCTGTAGGATTATTTGGTAGATTTGCCTTATCAAATTGAGAAAATTACCCTCTCTTCCCAGTTTGTGCAAAGTTTTTATGAACAATTGATGATTTTTTAAAAATGCTGTTTACACAGCAATCAATATCATCATATGCATTTTCCTCTTAGTCTGTTGATATGGTGGGCTACATTAATTGATTTTCAAATGCTAAATCTGCTTTGTGTAACTGGTCATCTCTTTTGGTCATTGTGCATAATTCTTCTTACACATTGGTTCAGTTTGCTAATATTTAGGTGAGGATTTTTCTAAATCTCAGTTTATGAGAGATATTGGTCTGTCATTTTCCTTTTTTTCTAATCTTTATCTAATTTTATATTACAGTAATGCTGATCTTATAAAAGGAGTATGAAAGTATTCCCTCTGCCTCTATTTTCTGGAAGAAATTTTGGAGAATTGGTCTCATTTCTTTAATAAGTGGTTAGTGGAAATCAGCAGTAAAACCACCTGGGTCTCTTGCTTTCTTTTTTAGAAGGTTATTAATTTTTTTATTCAATTCCTGTAATAGACACCTATTCTGATTATCTGTTTCTCCTTGAATTTTTTAGTAATCTGTGTTTTTCAAAGGCATTGGTTCATTTCATGCACATTTGGGGGCATATTAGTTATTTATAATATCCCTTTATTATCCTATTAATGATCAATAGTAATGGTCTTGTTTTCATTTCTGATATTAGTTATTTATCCTTTCTCTCTTTTTTCTTCTTGGTTAGACATAATAGAGCTTTACGAATTCATCAATATTTTCAAAGAATTTTAATTTTATTTACTCTATTGATTTCTTGTTGTCTTTTTATTTCATTGCCTTGTTGTTCTGGTTTATTATTTTTTTTAATTTATTTTCCTCTGGTTGCTATAGATTTAAACGGCCCTTCTTTCTCTAGTTTCCTAAGGTGAAAGATTAGATTATTGATCTTATATTTTTCTTCTTTTCTAATATATGCATTCAGTACTATAAGCTTTCCTCAGAGCACTGCTTTCAAAAACTTTGCTAAACTGCAGTTTCATTTTCATTTAGTCCAACATATTTTTGTTTCCCTTGAAACTTCTTTGAACCATATGTTGTTTATTCTCCAATATTTGGGGATTTCCCAGCTATCTTTATTTGATTCATTTCTAGTTTAATTCCACTGTGATCTGAGAGCCCACTTTGTCATATTTCTATACTTTTAAGTTTGTTAAGGTGCATTTTGTGGTCCCACACATGGGCTATCTTGGTGACTGTTCCTTGTAAGCTTGAAAAGTATCCATACTCTGCTATAGTTAAATGAAGTATTCTATGAATGTCAGTCAAACACCAACAAATAATGTCTTGCTCGATTTAACTATGTAATCACTTTCTTGATGGAGCTATCATTTTTTGAAATAATAGTGTTGATGTCTCCAATTATAACAGTGGATTCATCTATTTCTTCAGCTATATTGAAGTGTAACTGAGAAATCAAATTAAATATTTAAAGTGTACAACATGAGAATGCAATGTAAGTATACATTGTGAAAGGATTCCTGATTAACTTGGTTAACCCATTCATCACTTCACATATTACCTTTTTTTTAGTGTTATTTTATTTATTTTATTTTATTTTTTAATTTACATCCAAGTTCGTTAGCATACAATGCAATAATGATTTCAGGAGTAGATTCCAGTGATTCGTCCTCTATGTATAACACCCAGTGCTCATCCCAACAAGTGTCTTCCTTAAATGCCCCTCACCCATGTAGCCCATCCCCCCTCCTATAACCTCTCCAGCAACCCTCAGTTTGTTCTCTGTATATAAGAGGCTCATATGTCCTGTCCCACTCCTTGTTTTTATATTATTTTTGCTTCCCTTCCCTTATGCTCATCTGTTTTGTATCTTAAATTCCTCATATGAGTGAAGTCATATGATATTTGTCTTTTTCTGACTGACTAATTTCACTTAGCATAATATCCTGTAGTTCCATCCACATCATTGCAAATGGCAAGATTTCATTCTTTTTGATGCCCGAGTAATACTCCATTGCATATATATATATATATATATATACCACATCTTCTTTATCCATTCATCTGTCGATGGTCTTCTGGGGTCTTTACATACTTTGGCTATTGTCAATAGCACTACTATAAACATTGGGGTGCATGTGCCACGTTGAAACAACACACCTGTATCCCTTGGATAAATAGTAGTGTAATTGCTGGGTCATAGGGTAGTTCTATTTTTAATTTTTTGAGGAACCTCCACACTGTTTTCCAGAGTGGCTTCACCAGTTTGCATTCCCACCAGCAGTGCAAAAGTGTTCCTCTTTCTCTGCATCCTCACCACCATCAGTTGTTGCATGAGTTGTTAACGTCAGCCATTCTGACTGGTGTGAGGTGATATCTCATTGTGGTTTTGGTTTGTATTTCCCTGAAGATGAGTGACGTTGAGCCTTATCTCATGTGTCAGTTGGCCATCTGGATATCTTTGTTGGAGAAGTGTCTATTCATGTCTTTTGCCCATTTCTTCACTGGATTATTTGGTTTTTAGGGGTTGAGTTTGGTAAGTTCTTTATAGATTTGGGATATTAACCCTTTATCTCATACGTCATTTGCAAATATCTTCTCCCATTCCATTGGTTGTCTTTGAGTTTTGCTGATTGTTTCCTTCTCTGTGCAGAAGGTCCCAATAGTTCATTTTTGCTTTTCTTTCCCTTGCCTCTGGAGATGTGTTGAGTAAGAAGTTGCTGCGGCCAAGGTCAAAGAGGTTTTTGCCTGCTTACTCCTCTAGGATGTTGATGGCTTCCTGTTTTATGTTTAGATCTTTCATCCATTTTGAGTTTATTTTTGTGTATGGTGTAAGAAAGTGGTTCAGGTTCATTTTTCTGCATGTCGCTGTCCAGTTTTCCAAATACCATTCCCTGAAGAGACGGTCTTCATTCCATTGGATATTCTTTCCTGCTTTATCAAAGATCAATTGGCATACATTTGTGGCCATACATCAATTGTCCTTTTCTGGGTTCTCTATTCTGTTCCATTCATCTGAGTGTTTTTGTGCCAGTACCATACTGTCTTGATGATTACAGCTTTGTAATACACCTGGAAGTCCAGAATTGTGATGCCGCCAGGTTTGCTTTTCTTTTTCAGGATTGATTTGGCTATTCAGGGTCTTTTCTGGTTCCATACAAATTTTAGGGTTGTTTGTTCTAGCCCTGTGAAGAATGCTGGCATTATTTCAATAAGGATTGCATTGAATATGTAGATTGCTTCATTCACCATGACCACGTGGGAGTTATATCTGGGATGTAGGGCTGGTTCAATATCTGCAAAATAATCAATGTGATACATCACATCATTAAAAGAATTATTCATCACATATTACCTTTTTAAGTGGTAAGAACACTTAAGTTCTACTCTCTTAACACACTTCAATTATACAACACAGTATTATCAACTATAACCACCATGTTATACATTAGATCCTCAGATCTTAGTCATCTTATAACTGAAAGGTAGGATCCTTTACCAACCTCTCCCCATTTCCCTCAGTACCCACCCCCTGGCAACCACCATTCTACACACTGTTTCTAGGAGTTCAACTTTTTTTTTAAAGATTCCACAGATAAGTGATACAGTATTTATCTTTTCTTTGCTTGTCTCATTTCAGTTAACATAATTCCCTCAAGGATAATCCATGTCACAAGTGACAAGATTTCCTTCTTTTTTTTAAGGCTGACTAATGTTTCAGTGTGTGTGTGTGTGTGTGTGTGTGTGTGTGTGTGTGTGACATTTTCTTTATCCATTCATCTATTAACAGATATTTCAGTTGCTTCATATTTGGCTATTATAAATGCTTTTTATAATAGCTGCAATCGATGTGGGAGTACAGGTGTCTCTTCAAGATGGTGATTTCATTTCCTCTGTGTATATACCCAGAAGTAGGTAATTCTATTTTTCACTTCTTTTTTTTTTAATTGTATGTTTTTATTTTTAATTTCTTGAACCTTCCATACTGTTTTCCATGGTGGCCCTACCAGTTTACATTATGATCAACAGTGCACAAGACTTCCCTTCTTTCCACATCTTCATCAGCATTTTAAAATCTTTTATCTTTTAGATAATGGACATCCTATGGAGTGTGAGGTGATATCTTATTGTGATTTTGATTTGTGGACCAAACTCTGATGATTAGTGACATTGAGCATCTTTTCATGTATCTATTGGCCTTCTGTATTTCTTCTTTCGGAAAATGTCTATTCACATCTATGCCCATTTTTAAATTGGATTATTTGATTTTTTGCTATTGAGTAGGAGTAACCTTATATATCTTGGTTATTAACTCTTTATTGAATATATGATTTGCAAATAGCTCCCATTTGGTAGGTGTTGGGTTTTTGGTTTTGTTTTGTTTTGTTTTTCATTTTGTTGATGATTTTCTTTGCTGTGCAGAAGGTTTTTAGTTTGATATCATTCCACTTGTTTATTTTGTTGTTTAAATCTGTGCTTTTGGCATTAAATGTAAAATAAAACCATCATGAAGACCAGTGGCAAGGACTGTATTCCCTATGTATTATATGTTTCTGATTTCAAATTTTAGATTCAAGTCTTTAATCCATTTTGAGTTGGTTTTGTAAGTGTGGTGTTAAACAAAGGTCCAGTTTCATTCCTTTGCATGTGGATATCAAGTTTTCCCATCACCATTTATTGAAGAAACCTCCTTTCCTCGTTATATATTATTGGCTCCTTTGTCAAAAGTTAATTGACCATGGGGCATCTGGGTGGTTCGGTTGGTTGAGTGTGACTTCGGTTCAAGTCATGATCTCGTGATTTGTGAGTTTGAGCTCTGCACTGATAGTGTGGAGCCTGCTTGGGGTTCTTGCTCTCTCCCTCTCTGCCTTTCCTCCACTCATGCTTTCTCTCTTTCAAAAAATAAATAAATAATTTTTTAAAAAATAAGTTAATTGACCTTATAGGCATGAGTTTGTTTCTGGGATCTCAATTTCAGTCTCTTTTATGCCAACCCCATACTGTTTTGATTTCTATAGCTTTGTCCTATAGTTTGAAATCAAGCAGCATCCGGGAAAGTATACAGTTTAAACCCCTTCCAGGAAGAAATGGAGAAATGGGTGTTTTTGCTTGTTTCTCTGCACTGAGCACCGGTGGGGAGAGCCACAGTGAGTATCAGGTGTGAGCGTCATCTGCTTCTTTGTGTGCTATAGTCCTGAATGACTCAAAGTCACAAACCCTCTTGACTTTCAGAGCTAGGTGATTTGGGGGCCCATCCTCCAGGAGGTAGCCTTCAAATTTGGCTGTGTGGTCCAAACCCTTCATTCTCAGGCAGACGCAGAGTCGGGGGCTCCCTCCCTATTGTAGGGCACTACACCAGGGCTGCGATTCAGAGTGTGGGTGTGTTCTAGCCTTTCCTATTCATTCCATGTGGGCATTTCACTCACCTAGTTTCTGTATTTCTCTCAGAGGGAGCTGCTCTGTGTGTAGCAGTACAATTGACGTGCACATAGGAGGAGGAAAATTCGGAAGCCTCTTATGTCACCATCTGTGTCCAGAGTCTCTAAAAAGTCTACTTTTCCATGCAATTCCCTCAGTTCACGCCTCACCTATTTTGATGCTCTGCTGTTAGGTGTATTCACATCAAGGATGTTAGGTCTTCTCAGAGAATTACCTCCTTTATCATGATGTAATATTCTTCTTTATCGCTAATAATTTTCTTCATTCTTTTAAAAAAATTTTTTTAAATATTTTATTTATTTCTGAGAGAGAGAGAGAGAGACAGTGTGAGCAGGGTATGGTCAGAGAGAGAGGGAGACACAGAATCAGAAACAGGCTCCAGGCTCTGAACTGTCAGCACAGAGTCCGGCGCGAGGCTGGAACCCCCGAACCATGAGCTCATGACCTGAGCCGAAGTCGGATGCTCAACCAACGGAGCCACTCAAGTGCCCCTAATTTTCTTTGTTCTAAAGTTGGCTTTGTCTGAAATTAATGGAGCTGCTCCAGCTTTCTTTTGAGTAGGGTTAGCATGGTGTTCTGTCCACCCTTTTACTCTTATCTATGTCTTGATGTTTAGGGTTTGTTATAGGCAACACAACTGGGCCATTCTTTTTTCTCCACTATGACATTCTGGTTTTTTGTTGTTGTTGTTGTTTTGTTTTTAATTTTTTTTTAATGTTTTATTTATTTTTAGGAGAGAGAGAGAGACAGCGTGAGCAGGGGAGGGTCAGAGAGAGAGGGAGTCACAGGCTGAAACAGGCTCCAGGCTCTGAGCTGGCAGTCAGCACAGAGCCCGACGCGGGGCTCGAACCCACGAACTGCGAGATCATGACCTAAGCGAAAGTCGGACGCTTAACCGACTAAGCCACCCAGGCGCCCCTGACATTCTGTTTTTTAAAATTAGGATGATTATTGATATAGATGGGTTAGCATCTACCGTGTTGGTAACTGTTTTTCCATTCACTGTACTTGTTTTTGTTTCTTCTTTTTTCTCTCTCCCCTTCTTCTTCTACCTTTTCTGATATAAACTGAGCATTTTGATGATTCCATTTTCTTGCTTCACTTAGCATAGCACTTATACTTCTTTTTAAAAAAATTTCTTAGAATTGTAAAACCTATTATGAAACTAAGTCTGCTTTTCATGTAAGAGTATACCACTTTCAGGGGTAGTGCAGGTGGCTTATAATCAAGTATTCTCAAGTCCTTATTGCTTATTACATTGCTGTCGTTCATTTCACTGTCATAGGCCATATGCACCCAATAAATTACTACACCATCAGTTTGAAAACCAAAGCTATCTAGTCAATTAATTAAGAAAAATAAATTAAGGTCACCTGGGTGGCTCAGTCGGTTAAGCACCCAACTTTGACTCAGGTCATGATCCTGCAGTCAATGAGTTTGAGCCCTGCATTGAGCTCTGTGTTGACAGCTCAGACCTGGAGTCTGCTTCAGTTTCAGTGTCTCCCTCTATCTTTTCCCCTCCCCTGCTCACACTCAGTCTCTCTCTCTCAAAACTAAACATTAAAACAAACAAACACATTTTACCTTCATTTATTACTTCTCCAGCCTTGTTCCTTTCTTTCTATAGGTCCAAATTTCTGTGTTGATCTATTGTTCACAAATTCCCTCAATTTTTGTTTGTCTGATAGAATTTTTGTTTTTTCTCCACTTTTGAGGAATAATTTCACTGGATAGAGAATTTTAGGTGGGTGTTCTTCCACTTTCAGCACTTTAAATACTTCAGTCCACTTCCTACTTGCATGGTGTTTAATTTGAAGTCTAATGTAATTCTTATCTTTGTTACCTTATACATAAGATGTTATTTTCCTCTGGGTTCTTTCAAGATTTTTTTTTGTCTGTGCTTTTCTTCAGTTCAAATGTGATATGCCTGAGTGTCCATTTCTGGTATTTATCTCAGCATTCCCTAAGTCTTCTGGATCTGGAGTTGGTGTCAGCCAGTAATTATGGAAATTCTTAGCTATTATTACTTTAAAAATCTCTTCTATTCCTTTCCTTCTTTATTTTCTCACCGATATTACAATAATACATATACTGCTTCATTTGTAATTGTCCCATAATTCTCAGATATTCTATCTTTTCTTTAAAATTTTTTTGCCTTCTCATTTCAGCTTGGTAATTTCCTATTGAAATGTCTTCAAGCTCACTGATTCTTTCCTTGGTTGTATTCATTCCTCAGGTATTCTTCTCTTTTTCAGTGTTTATGATTTCTTGTTATTTCCTTTGGATTCTTTCCAGTAGTGTTTGTCTCTGCTCACATTGCCCGTCTGTCCTTGCGTGTTGCCCACTTTTTCCATTAGAACAATTAGGGTATTAATCAGAGTTCTTTTAAATTCTCTTGCTGATTGGGGCGCCTGGGTGGCTTAGTCGGTTAAGCGTCCGACTTTCGCTTAGGTCATGATCTCGCGGTTCGTGGGTTCGAGCCCCGCTTCGGGCTCTGTGCTGACTGCCAGCTCAGAGCCTGGAGCCTGTTTCAGTCTGTGACTCCCTCTCTCTCTGACCCTCCCCTGCTCATGCTGTCTCTCTCTCTCTCTCCTAGAAATTAAAAAAAAAAAAAAAAAAAAAACAACATTTAAATTCTCTTGCTGATGATTCCAAAAGCTATGTCATACTTGAGTCTGGTTCTGAGGCTTGCTTTGTCTTTTCAGAGTGTGTTTCTTACTTTTTGAGGTGTTTTTGTTTTTACTTTTGTTTTTTAGCATACCCTGCCTTTTGTTGTTGTTGTTGTTGTTGTTGTTGTTGTTGTTGTTGAAAGACAGCCATGATGTGCCAGGTAATAGGAAATGAGGCAAACAGGACTTTAATGTGTGATTTTATGGTAACTTGGCTAAGGGCTGGGATGTGTTTAATGTTTCCTCTCGCTGCAGGTGCCAGAGGCTTCAGTGTCCTCTTGTGGTCTTGTTCCCCCACCCCCGTGGTGTCTTGGGGTTTTCCTAAGAACTCCTACTTAAGTAGAGTTTCTGTCTTAACAATTCTTTAAACCACAATCCACTGTAATATGCTGGAGCCCTGTTAATCCAGGGGTAAGATGTGGTGGAAATGAAGCATTTCCTATCTTTTAATTAAATCTCAGTCTTTTAATGGTCCCGAGTCCCTGAGCTGTGACCTTCAGAAGTGTTTCTCAGCTTTTTAGGTAAAACAGGAAGTCTAGAGGGGGCTGGAGCTGACTAATCACCTTCCACCTGGTCAGATAAGGCTCTTCTAAAGTTCTTCCCCTAGAAGATTAAGCCTTTGTTATGGAGAATGCTCTGGTCTATTTCAATATGGTGACTTTGCCTTCTCACCTGCCAGCTACAAAAGCGGATTTTTCACCATGAGAATATGGGGGAGTTTCTGAGAGAAAACCCCATGAATATATAGGGCACCCTTAAATCTGTACCCCAGGAGTGGCTCACTTTCAAGCTTTGGATCTAAAGAAAACCAAACAATTGACTCACAGTCACTCAACTAATTATTTTTGTTTTTGCTGTTGTGGTTTTAAAGCACTGTGGAAACCCCAAGAAGTATAAGACAAGATACCCATTTCTAGTATTTTAAGTGTAAATGAAGGGCTTATACTGCAACTGCAATATAGATGTCCTCAAGTGCCACTCTCAGTTTGAACCTTGAGTTAATTATCTGGGTATGATGAGTAATATACAGTAGATATTGTTTTCCTATCCACTTTGTAAATTAATTCATTCCATTGCCCTCATGTAGGAAGATTCACATTCAAAAACATGAATCATCAGCCATGTAATCCACATTATTACTATGAAATAGCTATTTGCAGAGTATTGGAAAGATTAAGACCAGTAACTCTTTATTTTAAAAATATTTTTAAAATCTTTACTTATTTTTGAGAGAGAGTGCAAGCAGTGGGGGAATAGAGAGAGAGGGAGACACAGAATCCTAAGCAGGTTCCAGGCTCTGAGCTGTCAGCACAGAGATCAATGTGGGGCTTGAACTCATGGACAGCGAGATTATGACCTGAGCTGAAGTCAGAAGCTTAACCGACTGAGCCACCCCCAGGCATCCCAAGACCAGTAGCTCTTTAAATGGGTTTGCATTACCCCTGCCCACCCCAGGCGTGTATGACAGGTGGTCCAGAGCAGTACTCCCTGGGAAGAGTCCACGCAGACCGTGGAGGCCCCTCTTACTATGTGCTCTTCCAACTAGACAGAGGGAGAAGTGATGAACAAGCAGGCCTCTGGAAAGTGCTTTGTCCAGCTTGAAGGACCTTCCTTTCATCTATTTTAGAGAGATGATGCGACTTTGCCAGGTGCCCATTGGAAGTTTGTAGGCATCAAGAATTAGTTTTGGTTTGACCCCACTCTTCGCCTTATTAGCTTTTTGACTTTCATGTTAATTTCCCGAATTGCTATTTCCTCATCTACAAAATGGAGAGACAAGCCTATTTCATTGTCTAGTGTACGGTGAGAGTTCAATAGAGGCCACAAAATTACTTAAAGGAAGTATATTTTTAACTTCAGTGCCATTACAAGAGCATCACGTTGAGTAAGAAGAACAAAAGGCAAAGGTGGTTGTGGAGCTCTGTAAATGCCAAGGAGCAGAGGAAATGTGCGGTCCCAGGTCATCATCTACCATCTAGAGGCAGAGTGACAGGCAGCACTGTGCACATCTATCCCCCCTACTTAAATCATCCCCACCCCCCCATAGGAAAACACGAAGACAACTTCCCCACAGAGCACAAGCTCCAAGTTCATCTCATGCTTCTTTCTCTCAGACAAGGTGAGCCTAACAGAAAGGTCTCTTCTATCTTTCTTAGGTTTATTTTATTTTTTTAATCTTTAGTTATTATCTTTGTGAGCAAGCAAGAGAGCATGAGCAGGAGAAGGGCAGAGAGAGGGCGATGGAGGATCCAATGTGGGCTCTGACAGCAGAGAGCCCGATGCAGGGCTCGAACTCACAAACCATTAGATTATGACCTGAGCTGACGTCAGATGCTTAACCGACTGAGCCACTCAAGCCCCCCAACTTTGTCTTAAATATAATGGAATCACAGCACTTTACACATTAAAAAGGGACCGATATTTATTTTTGACGTGATAAAATTATTTCCAGTGTAGAAACTGTAAGGGCAAATTCACAGTGTCGACTTAAGTTTCTGGCCTGGAATTCTGAAAAGAGAACCAAGAAAGTTGGTCATAAAGGCGTATAAACTATTCATAAGACACAAATTGACAGAAAGGTCTTTCAAGAAATATCTTTTCAGAGGTCCAACAGAAGGGAAAAGAAAAGAGATGGGAGATTGTTTGGTATGAAAAATGGTTAACGTCAAATTCTCACGTGAGGGGCAGGTGCAGATGAGGCATTAGAAATGTGAGCACCAACCCCTATTCTCTCAACGGGCTGTAAACAGTATCATGGGGACAGGTGCCTGATGAAGATTTGGAGAAAAAGGGAGGGGGACAGGGCTACCGTGGGGACCAGCACTCAACGGATCAAGCGGAAATGCTACAGCATCAAAGGGCATGGCCGCCCGGCTGGGCAGTCCATGTTTCCCTCATTCAAAGCCTTGTCACACTGTAATGTTCCTTTAATTCCCAGTTCCCCATGGACTGTGAGACCCGGGGCCCCCAGTGCCTCAAGCACTGTGCCCGGAGAACTAAACTTTACAAGTGGGACGGAGCGAAGAAAAACAGGTTTTAAAAATTAAGCAACTGTGCTCAGAGGAGACAAAGACAAAGCAGCAGGGAAATACCTTTGTTGTGGTGACCAAGGTCTGCAAACGTCGAAAATATCACGTACTGCCGTAATAAAATAGAATGAGTTAAAGAACGACAAGTTACTTCACTGAAAGTAAAAATCACCGCCCAAATGGGAGAGGTCACCACCATAGATATGATCATCATGTCAAAGCTTACTGCTGTCCTAGTAGGTTTTGCCTCTTGAGAAATTCCTTAATGAAAGGAAATGATGTCATTTCTAGAGTGTTTAGAAGATCCGCAGGTTACCTCAGAGCCAGATAGTGTCAGGCCTCTTCCTTGCAAAGCAGGATGAAAAATAAACCATTTCACTGTATACTGACTATGAAATTTCTATTACAGTTTTCTATTTTACTCAAAGATAGAAAAGCTAATTTTCTTTTTAAAAGCTAATCCTTCATGGGGCGCCTGGTGGCTCAATTGCTTAAGCATCTGATTCTTGATATCTGCTCAGGTCATGATCTCATGGGTTCGTGAGATAGAGTCCTGAAGCGGGCTCCATGCTGACAGTGCACAGCCAGCTTAGGATTCTCCCACCCTCTCTCTGCCCCTCCCCTGCTCTCTCTCTGTCTCTCTCTATCTCTCTCTCTGCCTCCCCCTCTCTAAAAATAAACATTTTTTTAAAAAAAGCGAATCCTTCACATTTTTAATGATGTGTTGGTAAAATACCCTTTGAATTAGGTCTAAATTTCCTTCTTTATTAAGTTGAAAATAGTAGTTTTACAGAAAACTTTCTCACATATATTAATTTAGGCACTCTCTGAAGATCATATCTGTTTTAGGCCTATGTTTTAAGGTTAAATCAAGGAATTTTTCCTTCCTTCTGCTGTTTTTCTCTATTCTAATTTTTTTTCATATCTTCCATCAAGGTCTCCATTTTGAAATATTTTAAATATTTATTTTTTACTTTCATCCTATAGTGCTACCCTAACCCATATCTTTCACTTCCTAAAATGTTTTCCTTTAGTTATAATTTCATAGTGATAATCTTATCAAGCGAGAAGAGTAGTGTTTTCTACAGTCAGCATAATAGGTCTGGGAGTGGTTTCCATGATTTCTAGTGAACATTGCCTCGGAAACTTAGGAATAAAAACTAGTTGTCTTCACCTTAGTAATTCTACAGGAATCAGTGAAAAACCTATGTTCTCAATGTACTCATGTATCCCAAAATTACGTACTGTATGTCAATAGGTAATTGGCAAGGTATTGTAGCTTGATTATGCAAAATAACATACAGAGTAATTTACTCCTAGGCTAGAAATAGAAAAGTCACCTAATTCACACCCCCCACAGCATTGCTCACAGTTTCTCTTCGTAAAGCTCACCATGAATTTGACGACTGTGGCCTATTTTCAGGCTGCAGCTTCTGGGCTCACAGCTCACACAAGCTGTTCCGTTCTGTGCTATGCATAACTACCAGCAGCAACCGTTCAGAACTTCCCATTGAACATCTGCTACAGACAGGGAGAGAGAATTACCCTGCGGTGGCCCTTTTCTTTCTTCCTCAACTACCCAGAATTATTGTCAGTAGTTTTCCAAGCACTCACATGGTTAAGGTAAAGTATGCAAAGACATGTGGAATTTGAAACAGTTCTTCTATGCCCATCCTATTTTCTTGGTTTTAGCAGACAACTAAAAATTAAAAAGTGATAGTAATAACTATCTCATAAATGACCCAAGCCCCAATGCCTTAATTCTACCCCATCTATGTTCCTCTTTTCTCTCTTTTCCTATCATCTCGGTGCTCTTTTCTTTATGTTTATTTATTCTTGAGACAGAGAGAGACAGAGAGAGAACAAGCAGGAGAGGGGCACAGAGAGAGAGGAAGACACAGAATACAAAGCAGGCTCCAGGCTCTGAGCAGGCAGTCAGCACAGAGCCCGACGCGGGGCTGGAACCCACGAACAGCGAGATCATGACCTAAGTGAAAGTCGGACGCTTAACCGACTAAGCCACCCAGGCGCCCCTTGAGTGCTCTTTTAGAGGCTATTTTTCAGCCTGTAGAGATGAATCTGGACCACTTTCTTATGCCATACACAAAAATAAACTCAAATAGATGAAAAACTTAAATGTAAGACAGGAAGCCATCAAAATCCTACAGGAGAAAACAGGCAACAACCTCTTTGAGCTCAGCCTCAACCACTGCTTACTAGGAATGATTCCAGAGGCAAGGGAAACAAAAGCAAAAACAAACTATTGGGACGTCATAAAGATAAAAATCTTCTGCGCAACAAAGGAAACAATCAGCAAAACTAAAAGGCAACCAGCTGAATGGGAGATGATATTTGCAAATGACAGAAAAAGATTTCATATAGATATAAAATCTATAAGGAAAGAATCAAACTCAACACCCAAAAACCAAATAATCTGGTGAAGAAATGGGTAAAAGGCATGAATAGACACTTCTCCAAAGAAGACATCCAGATGGCTAACAGACACATGAAAAGGTGCTCAATATCACTCATCATCAGGCAAATACAAATCAAAACCATAATGAGATGCCACGTCACACCAGTCAGAATGGCTAAGATGAACAACTCAGGCAACCATAGATGTTGGCAAGGATGTGGAGAAAGTGAGTCTCTTTGGCACTGCTGGTCGGAATGCAACCTGGTGCAGCCACTCTGGAAACAGTGTGGAGGTTCCTCAAAAAAATAAAAAGAGAACTGCCCTATGACCCAGCAATTACACTACTAGGTATTTATCCAAAGGATACAGAAGTGCTGATTCAAAGGGACACATGCACCCCAATGTTTATAGCAGCGCTATCAACAATAACCAAAGTATGGAGAGAGCCAAAATGTTTGTTGACTGATGAATGGAAAAAGATGTGGCATATGCATACAATGGACTATTACTTCCTAATGAAAAAGAATGAAATCTCGCTGCTTGCAACAATGTGGATGGAATTAGAGTGTATTATGCTAAGCGAAATATGTCAGTCAGAGAAAGATACGATTTCACTCATATGTGGAATCCAAGAAACAAAACAGATGAACATAGGGGAAGGGAAAGGAAAATAAGATAAAAACAGAGAGGGAGAGAAACTGTGAGAGACTCTTAAATACGGAGAACAAACGGAGGGTTGCTGGAGGGGAGGTGGGTGGGGGATGGGCTAAATGGGTGATGGGCATTAAAGAGGGCACTTTTTAGGAAGAGTACTGGGTGTTATGTGTAAGTGATGAATTGCTAAATTCTACTCATGAAATCATTATTATACTCTATGTTAACTACCTGAATTTAAATAAAATTTAAAAATTAAAAAGATACAACTCATCTCATACATTATTATTTTTCTCTGTGTCTTTTAAAACATGATATCGCATATTTTCATTTCTAGCACATGGACACAGGGTTTCCTTCATAGAGATTGAATGTAGTTATAAATGGCGTTTCTTTCTATTTCCTTTATTTAAACTGCTGGACATAATCTAAGCTTCTCCCCAGTGGTAGTCTATTCAGGAGATGCTTATATTCACCTGTCTGTCTGCAGCCTCAGCTCTTCTTCCTAATACCGCCCCCTTTGTGTGTGTGTGTGCATGTGTGTGTGCGCTCGCACATAGACTCTGTCTTCTGTGTGAAAGGAAGACTGAAATCAGCTGAAATTCTAAAATGTAGCTTATCCATTTTGTATATTCTGTCTTTATTTTTTCAGTCAGGCCTTCTTTGTGAACTGTTCTCTTCCCTCAGCTTCTGGGACATCACTTCCTCTTAGATTTTTCTCTTAGCCATTCTGGACACTCTTTCTGTCTGGACTGTGCAACTACCATTTTTCTCTCCCAATACCTTAATTGTTGGTGCTTCTAAGGACTTCTTTTTCTCCCTGTGCAGTTAAATTCAACCCAGGATGAGCTTGAGAATCACAGGCCTCACCACAGTCCAACTGGATCCAAATAAGGGGCACATCCTTGACATGGTCACTGAAGGACAGCTAAGGT
This sequence comes from Hyaena hyaena, assembly GCF_003009895.1. Lineage (NCBI taxonomy): Eukaryota > Metazoa > Chordata > Mammalia > Carnivora > Hyaenidae > Hyaena > Hyaena hyaena. The sequence continues at coordinate 6,105,580 of NW_024080643.1, read as the reverse complement.
GATTCTGAATGTGCCCCCTGATTATCAAGACCTTTCTGGGAACAGTCCCCCATGGAAAGCTCATCGGTTCCCAAGGCTGTCACTATAAACAGATACGTTCATGAGCCACAAATCTATGTCTTTCCCCTGAACTCCAAACCTACTCACCTGGCCATACGTTTTCCAGAAGCACCTCTAATTCTACATGTTGAAACTGGAACTAGTTTCCTCACCTCCAAAACTATTCTTCTCTTATATTCTCTCTCTTCCGGACTAGCATCTTCCTTCGTGTTTCATTATCTCCCTCTTCATTTTTATTCCCCACATACAACCTGCCAACTCTATGTGTCACAACTCTACCCAATCATCTGCATCTCCTAAGAGTGACCATCTCACCTCTATCTGGTGACAACCCCTCCCACTCTTCCAATGACCTCATTGGTCTCCCAGTATCTGCTCTTACTCTCTGGCAATCCACAATGCCTTCAGAGTTGTCTTTCAAAATAAATCTCCATTATTGACAGATATAATCCAGGCTTCTGAATATAACTATCACTCAACTATATATGAAACAAAGATGAATGTATTACTTCCAATATGAGGGAAAACAGTGCCTGAAGAATCTATTCCACTGGAAGGAAATGGGGTGTTCCTGTTCTATTATGTGTTAAAGAAAGAAAGTGTAGGGATCGGCTGACTTCCAACATGGAATTTAGAGACTTGGGCACATTTGTTTTCATCTGGGAATATTTCCATTATTCCTGAAGAACAGGCTCTAGTTCTCTTAGTACAGATGTGCTGATCATTATTGCTATAAGTTTTTTTAAAATTTTCTCTTTATTTCAAATTAATTTTGAAGTACCTTCTCACTAAGCAAAGACTTCTAGGTTGACAGTTACTTTCTTTAAATCTGTCATTCAACTGACTTCGGACTCCCATTAGTTATGTTAGGATGATAGCATTTCACAAGCCCCTTCACACCTTCTAGGGTGGCCATGAAAACAAAGAAACAAACAAACAGAAACATCAGATAATGACAAGTGTTGGCCCCTCCTGGAGATGGGGAGAAACCAGAACCTTTCTACACTGCTGGCGAGAAGGTAATTGGTGCAGCTGCTTTAGAAAATCTAGTAATTCTTCAAGACAGTAAACACGCAGTTACCATCGACCCAGCGATTCCACTCCTGGGTATCTACCCAAGATACGCATATGTTCACCCAGAAGTTTATCAACACTTTCATATGCACGTTTGCAGTTTCAGAGCAACATTACTCATAGTAGCCCAAAGATGGAAACAACCCAAATGTCTCTCAACTGATGAATGGATCAGCAAAATGTGGCACTGGCAGATTAGTGGCAACCCTGGGTCAAGCGAGTCTATTGGCACCATTTTTCCAACAGCATGTGCTCACTTCATGCCTCTGTGTCACATTTCAGTACTTCTTGCAATATTTACAACTTTTTCAGTACTATCATATTTGCTGTGATGCCCTGTGATCACTGATATTTGGTTTTACTATTGGAAGTGGTTTGGGGTGCCACAAAATGTGCCCATATACAATGGTGATTTTCATCCATAAATGTTGTGTGTGTTCTGACCGCTCCACTGACTGGCTGTTCCCCCATCTTCCTCTCTTTCCTGTCTTAGTTTTCTGAGACACGACAATATTGAAATTGGGCCAATAAATCACCCTACGATGGCCTCCAAGGGTTCAAGTGAAAGAATGTCTCTCACTTTAAGCCCAAAGCTAGAAATGACTAAGCTTAGTGAGGAAGGCACATCAAAAGCCAAGAGGGACCAAAGGTGAGGCTTTTTGCACAAACATTACCCAGGTAGGGCATGCAAAGGAAAAGTCCTTGAAGGACATTAAAAGTGCTACTCCAGTGAACACACAAATGATAAGAAAGTAAAACAGCCTTTTTACTGAGTAACGAGTAAATTCTGAGTGGTCTGGACAGAAGATCAAACCAGCAACAGCATTCTCTTCAGACAAAGTTTAATTTAGAGCAAGGCCATAACGCTCTTTACTTCTGCAAAGGCTGAGAGAACTGAGGAAGCTGAAGAAGCAAAGGATGAGCCAGTGGAGGTTGGTTCATGAGGTTTAAGAAAAGAAGACGTCTCCATGATATAAATCTGCAAGGTGAAGCAGCAAATGCTGGTGAAGAAACTGTAGCAAGTCACCTAGAAGGTCTCACTAAGATAATTCATGAAGGTGGCTGCACTAACAGACAATGCAGGTGAAACAGCCTTCAATTGGAAGAAGACGCCATCCTGGACTTTCATAGGTAGAGAGGAGTCTTGCTGGCTTCAAAGGACAGGCTGATTCTTTTGTTAGGGGCTAACACAGCTGGTGACTAAGTAAAGCCAGGGCTCATTCACCATTCTCAGAACATTCTAGGGCCCTTAGGAATGATGTCCAATTTACCTGCTTGTGCTGGATAAAAGGTGGAAGAAAGCCTGGATCATAGCACATCTGTTTCCAACAACATTTCCTGAATATTTTAAACCCACTGTTGAGACCTACTGCCAAGAAAAAAAGGATTTCTTTCAGACTATTGCTCATTGACAGTGCATTTGGTCACCCAAGAGCTCTGATGGAGATGAAAAATGAAATTAATGTTGTTTTCATGCCTGCTACTACAACATCCATTCTGCAACCTATGGATTGAAGAGCAATTTTAACTTTCAAGTCTTATTTTTTTTAATGTTTTCTTAATTTTTTTTAAGTTTATTTACTTTAGAGAGACAGACAGACAGACAGAGCATGAGTGGGGGAGGAGCAGAGAGAGAGGAAGGCACAGAATCCGAAGCAGGCTCCAGGCTGTGAGCTGTCAGCACAGAGCCTGATGTGGGGCTCAAATCCATGACCCATGAGATCATGACCTGAGCCAAAGTTGAATGTTTAACCTACTGAGCCACCCAAATGTCCCTCAAGTCTTATTTTTTAAGAAATGCATTCGTAAGGCCATACCTCTCATAGTGATTCTGATGGATCTGAGCAAAGTAAATTGAAATTCTTCTGGAAAGCTTTCACCATTCTAAAAAAATTTTTTTTTAAGTTTATTTATTTACTTGGAGAGAGCAAACACAAGTTGGGGAGGAGCAGAGAGGAAGAGAGACAGAATCCCAAGCAGACTCCACACCATCAGTGCACAGCTCCATGTGGGCTCGAGCTCACAAACCATGAGATCAAGACCTGAACTGAAACCAAGGATCAGACACTTAACTGACCATGACATCCATGTGCCCAGGATTCACCAGTCTAGAAGCCACTCAAAAATTTTTGATTTATAGGAAGAGGTCAAAATATCAACACTCCCATGAGTTGGGAAGATGTTGATTGCAAAACTTCACAGATGACGTTAAAGGGTTCAAGACGTCCGTGGAGACAGCCAGTCACAGCGGATGTGGTGGGAACAGCGAGAAAACCAGAATCAGAAGGCGGGCCTGACGGTGGATGGCGTGGCTGCGATCTCGTGATGGCACGTGATCCGCTGAGGAGCTGCTTCTCACAGCTGAGCAAAGAGCGTGGTTTCTCGGGATGGAATCCGCTCCTGGTGAAGATGCTGTGAAGATGGTTGAAATGAGAACAAGGGATTTAGACTATTACCTACACTTAGTTGACAAATCAGTGGTAGGTTATGAAAAGCATTGATTGCCATCTTGAAGAAGTTCTACCGTGGATAAAATGCTACCAAACAGCACGGCGTGGTACAGAAAGACCATCCCTAAAATGAACGGTCACTCAATGCTACCAAAGTCACTGCTATCTAGGTTTAAGAAATTGCAACAGTTACTGCAGCCTTCAGCAGCCACTACCCCAGCCAGTCAGTAGCTCTCCACCAGCAAAAAAGATTACAACTCACTGAAAGCTCAGATTATGATTAGCACTTTTTGGCAATGAAATATTTTTTTTCAATTTTTTAAAATGTATTTTGAGAGAGACAGAGACAGTGCAAGTGGGCAAGGAGTAGAGAGAGAATCCCAAGCAGGCTCTGCACTGCCAGCACAGAGCCCAATGTGGGGTTTGAACCCACAAAGCTGTGAGATCATGAGCCAAAACCAAGAGTCAGACACTAACTGACTGAGCCACCCAGGCGCTCCTTCAATGAAGTACTTTTTAATTAAGGTGTCCAGGTAAGTTTTTTGGAAATAGTACTATTGCAACTGAATAGGCTGCATCATGATGTAAACCCAACATGAATACACAGTGGGAAAGCAAAAAATTTATTTGACTCACTTGATTGTGATATTCGCTTTTTTATGGCAGTGGTCTGGAACTCCAACAAGTTAATAGTAAAACCACAATAATTTAATAATAACAATTTAAATAAGGATACATGCTACCATGTGGATGAGGTTTGGAAACAATTTGCTAAGTGAAAGAAGCCAGTAATAGAACACATGTTATAAGGTTCAATTTATATGAAATTTCCAGAATAGGAAAACACAGAGACAGAAAATGGTTGCCGAGTGGGGAAGGAGGATCGGGTCTGAAGCTGAAGGCTAAGAAGTTTGTTGTTTGGGGTGATGAAAACATCAAAAGTCTAGGGGCGCCTGGGTGGCTTAGTCGGTTAAGTGTCCGACTTTCGCTTAGGTCATGATCTCGCGGTTCGTGGGTTCGAGCCTCGCGTCGGGCTCTGTGCTGACTGCCAGCTCAGAGCCTGGAGCCTCTTTCAGAGTCTGTGACTCCCTCTCTCTCTGACCCTCCCCTGCTCACGCTGTCTGTCTGTCTCTCTCTCTCTCCTAGAGATAAATAAAAAATATTTAAAAAAAAAAAAAAGAAAGAAAACATCAAAAGTCTGGTTGGTGGTTGACATCCCTGTGATTATACATTTTTAAAGCATTGAGTTACATACTTTAAGTGGTAAATTATATAGTACGTGAATATGTTTCAATAAAGCTGTTACCAAAAAATCAGGTGCATGTCAAAATCTTGTTAATGAAAGTATGTTTTCTTGAGTGTGACATTTCCTTTTTGTCTTTGTTTTTCTGGAGTTTTATTATGATGTACCAAGACGTGACTCATTTTGTACTTGACATACTTACTGTTTGTAACCCTTTTTTAGTCCATGGTCGGTTGTCCGTCAATTCTATAAAATTCTCAGACATAGCAACTTCAAATTTTGTTTCTGCTCAATTCTTTCTTTCACTTCTGGACATATTTTGGACTTCCTCACTGTATTTGACAGGTCATTTACTATGTCCTGGGTATTTCTCTATCATCTATCATCTATCTGTCTACTATCTATCTATCTATCTATCTATCTATCTATCAATCATCTATATTAGTTATCAACTTATCTACATTTCTCATCTATCTAAACTACTCTTAACTGTCAAATGAGTTCTTAATTTATTTTATCTTTCAAAGTTTAAACTTCAATTGGTAGTTTACTTTCTAGAATTTACACTTCTCTGAGAGAATTGACATGTGCCTCTTCCAAAGACTGGGGTTCTAGCAATGGAGGATCCCTTGTCAGATGTGGTGACCACGTGAAGCAGGGGTGAGTCTCCCATGAGGCCTGCTTTACTGTTACTCTTATCTGTAAGGTGCAATTCTAAGCATCTCCGTTTGAAAGCCTGGAGGTTTCAGCAAGGACCCCCTTAAATCATATCGGTGGACTCGGCCTTCCAATTTCAGCCTCCCGCCCCAGCCCTGAGAATTGGCTAAAGCACTGTTGGTCTTTCATCTGTACATTTCTGTAATTGGACATCAGCAAATAACCCCTGAGAGACAGGGGTCCCTTTTCTGAATTTCTGTCTTCTCTCAAACTTTGGCAAGTAGTTTTTCAATATAGATTTAGCTATCCTGTGCCTTTAAATAGGCTCCCCTTGCCCGGCCATAGCTTGTCTGCTTCTCCAGAGGTATTCTGAGTCTCATAGTGTACCAGTATGAGTGTCTGAAATACAAAGAAATGATAAGAAAGCAAAGAAGGAGAATTATCTACCTCCAATGTATCATTCGCACACAATGGCCTAAGACAAGTCACCGCACTTTGATTTTGTTCTGTCTAGTTTGAAGGGGTCTAAAGACTAGAAAAGACTAGACACTTGATGTTCCCAATGCTACTGAACATCTGCATCCCTTACCTGTTTCCAAGGGTGTTTCTATGGGAAAAATAAATCCATCAGAGCCACCAAGCTAAAAGTACAATCTAAAAACCTGGTCTTCCTTATTACAAATTTATTCTTCCTTCTAACAAAAATTGAAGTAGAAGAGCAAAGTTTGTTGTAGCATAATTGGAATATATAATTGTACACTGGGGCAACTAAAATAATTTTTTAGCAACCTCTGTCATTCAATAATGAAATACAAATATTGGTAGCCATGTAAACTCATTCTATCCAGACTCAGTAATTTAATAGATTTGGATAGTGGGAGATACATATCCACCTATGGACCTGCTATTATCTTTTTATTTTCAGTCGTCCTAACGGACACAAATACAAGATATTATAATAGTAGTCCAATGAATGCTTGCTGAATGAATTAGAGAATAGTTCAATCGTTTATTTAATTAGCCAAATCAATCTATTTATGACTTTTTCCGATTACTGGTTCCTTTTCAGAAGTTAATTCTAATTAGGCCGTGTGATTACCATTCATATAAACAGATATGAGGCATAGATGAAGGGCTATGCAGCAAGACGTGTCAAAAATTTTAGAGGTTCTAGTAATACTGAATCTATGGAAGAATCTAGCTCAGTTTAAAGATCATAAAGGGGGTGTCACCTGGGTGGATCAATCAGTTAACCATCTGACTCTTGATTTTGCCTCAGGTCATGATCTCATGGTTTGTGGGTTCGAGGCACAAGTCGGACTCAGTGCTGAGAGTGTGGAACCCGCTTGGGATTCTGTCTCTCTCTTTCTTTCCCTGCCCCTTCTCCACTCATGCTCTTTCTTTCAGAATAAATAAATAGACAAAAAAATAAAGAAGGACACTCTAATGAATATCATGCTATAGACCTTAATGAAAATGAATAAACCACACTACTCATTGATTTTTGTTAGGTTTTTCCAATGCAAGGCAAAACAGTGACTTGTGACCTGCAAATTCTTTCATTTTCTTCCTCTCTTGATGGTCAAAGCCAGGAATTACTGCACAGTAAAACAGACAATGATAAACATCCCTGAGCTCTATATTTGCAAAACTGCAAAAGTTTTCATTCATATATCAGATATTACAAATAGACCAAAACAACAAAATAAAACTTAACTACTTCTTAGCTTTTTTCTTGCAAAATATCGTATTACATAAGCATATCTCTTCTGACCAAGAATTCAGTGTGGATGAGACTAAATGCATGAAGGATTATTCCTCAAAATACACATTCCAGGATAACTAAAACAGGAAAGAATCGCTTGTTTTTAATTTAGAATCCTTTGGCGGGTAATTGGTCTATTTTAAGAACAAAGTTATATAATGTGGCCGGAAGAAAAAGTAAGGCAAGTGCTGGGACTCTGCGGTAGCCAGAGTTAACTATGAGGCTGTGTTTAGTTAAGTCTTATTTCCTTTCAGTTACCTGGACAGAAATAATGTGCATGAGATCCTCAGCCATTTAGAGATTATCTGTGTTGGCCAATTACACACGGTCTATGAAACCGACCCTCTTCCATCGGCTCTCACCACCCTCAAGTTGTGAAAAGACTTCAAATGAGGCTCAGATTTGAGGAGCTGCTGAAACTCATTTGCTCCCAAGAAAAGTTCACGAGAAATAAAGGATCGATAAGAAGACGTAAGTCAGAGTTTGGAAACCAGATTGAGTGAGACCCAGAAGAACATCTCAGTCAAAACATGGGTAAAGATCATGCTCTATTCAGCCCAGTCTAATCAGCACTGGGCTTTCATTCCCACCCAGTCAACCATATCAATGCTTCAGCCTTGCAATTACTTAAAGGCACCCAGCCTATATTCCAAGGATTTTTCCATGGAAAAATCAAGAGTAGATCAATGTTGACAGGAGAAGTATAAATAAATAAGAAGATACTTACCCCATAAGATATCAAGACTCATAAACTATGGTGGAGACCAGAAAAGATGGCCCACGGACTGGAAAAAGATATTTGCAAAACACAGAGACAACACAGACCTATCACACAGAATACATGTACTTTATTAACCTCACACAAATGAGGGCAAGAAAAGATAACCCACATTATATGTATTTTGAAAGGACGCAACTGGTACTCCACAGAGTATGAAAACCAAATTGCCAGTAAATAGATGAAAAACCGTTCAACCTGTTCTCATCAAAGACCAGAGATACTACTGTATAATCATCTGATTGATAAAGCCAGTTCGAGAGTATCAAATGCTGATGAGAATGTGTGGGAATGGGAATTGCCAGACAATTCTGGTGAGAGTATAAAGTGGGACATCTAGTTTGGAAAGCAAGTTAAAGATGTTACTACCCAATAATTCAGCAATTGCAGATCTAGCAACAACCACACTTATTGAAATGGAGAAAGTATTAGGATGTTCACTACAGAATTGGCCATAAGAGCAGGAAGAAAAAGAACAATCCAATCGTCTCTCAGTAGGGAACTGATGAGTCAATGTGGTTTTCCTACGGGGGAGACCTGGGGAGACCTTAAAATAAAAGATCCAGATTAACTTTCAATGGAAAAATTTGTAAAGTATATACATAGAACTATTCGTATACATTTCAAAATCAATTTCTATTTAAAAAATAGAATAGAATAGAAAAATAGTCTATGGTTAATATCACCACTGGAGTACTGTGACTTGGTGACCCACATGATAAGCATCCTCTTCATATTATTGGTTCCTAAGAAATGGAAGGAAAGAGATCTGTTGGGAAGGCAGTGTTAAATTGCACATATGGGGCACCTGGGTGGCTCAGTCGGTTGAGCATCCGACTCCTGATTTCAGCTCAGGCCATGACCTCACGGTTCTTGGGATCAAGCCCCAAGTTGCAGAACCTGCTTGATATTCTCCCTCTCCCTCTCTTTCTGCCCCTCCCCCACTCACATTCTCTCTGTCTCCCTCAAAATAAATAAATCAATTTAAAAAGACAGATAGAGAGAAGACACAGAGGACACAAATACACGGGTAAGAATGCCAGGTGAAGACAGAGGCAGAGAGCAGGATGATGCAGTTACAAGCCAAGGAAAAGTCAAGAATTGCCAGAAGCCACCAGACACTGGGAAGAGGCAAGGAAGGACCCACCCCTATAGCCCTCAGAGGGAGCACAGCCTGCTGAAATCTTGTGTAGGCTCCAGAATTGAGAGAAAGTAAAATTCCTGTTGTTTGAGCTCCTCTTTTGTGGTACTTTTTATAGCAACTCTAGGAAACTAATGGATACAGACATAAATCTAAGACACTGAATATGTGGAAATCATATTTAATTTTTATGACATTTCTTTCTGGGAGTTCCATCCTTCTTCCATTCAACTGAGAGATGAACAATGGGAGGATGTGAATTACGTCTCTGGGAATTGAAAGTCTCTGCGCTTTCAACTACAAAATGGTTGCCCATGTTATAAGACAGGTGGGAATATGATTAAGAATTAGACAGGGAACTTAAGACATTCATTCATTCTAATGATTCTTTTTTTTTTTTTTTTAATTTTTTTTTTAATGTTTTTATTTATTTCTAGGAGAGAGAGAGAGAGAGACAGCTTGAGCAGGGGAGGGTCAGAGAGAGAGGGAGTCACAGACTGAAACAGGCTCCAGGCTCTGAGCTGGCAGCCAGCACAGAGCCCGACGCGGGGCTCGAACCCACGAACCGCGAGATCATGACCTAAGCGAAAGTCGGACGCTTAACCGACTAAGCCACCCAGGCGCCCCTCATTCTAATGATTCTTAATGAGTAATAAAGATGACAGCTATTAGTGAAATATGTAAAGGAAAAGTTTTATTTAAACAGCTTTTGTCTATGCTTTATAACAATTTTGCTTTGCAAAACTTAAGTGACATAAATTTACTAAATTCATATTTAGTGCTGCCACTATAAAGCAGAATCAACTGCATGGGATTACATTTTGGGCACATAACATATAAATAAAGTTCTATTTCTAAGATGCTCCTGTTTTATTTGTGGAAAACTTGGTGGATCATTCCAAACAGAATGAATGGTTTGTTTTCAAAACATAAAATCTCTAGATTGGTATTTGGCCAATTGCTTGCTTTCTTTTATAATATAGACCATTGCTAGGTGCTAAGCCTTTGTTCAGATTTCCAAATGGGCTTCTTCTTTGGAGAACCAGCTATGCCCTGCTTTTCAGTCATGTCTTAGCAAAGACCAGACATAGCTCATTATGAATTCAGAAACACTTGAGTTTCTCTGTTACCCATGTAGATTGAACTGGTGCTAATTGGTCAATAGTCCTTAACAATAATGAGATGAAACTAGGTTTCCTAGGAAATTACACAGATGCACTATCATTGACTGTGAAAATCCATTAAAAGAGGGACCAGATTACAGTGCTTTTCACTGATGTCTCAGTGACACTTCATTAAGGGACAGAGAAAAGCCAAGGCTTGCTTTTATTAAAGAACCCAGGATTGTCCTCAAAAAGTAGACACAACAACATATGTGTTAAGAACTTTGGAGTAAGCTATACCCGGTACAAATACCAATACTTTCCCTCCCAATCTCTAAGACCTAGAAGGCAATACCCTGTGTAAGCCTCAGTTTCCCCGTCTGTGTAACTGGGTTAGTAAAGGTACGTACCAACTACTTGCCAACAACAGGGAAGGGGAATGGACAGCCCCAGCAGGGATATCTTATTATTGTGAGTGAGATGGTTTGGAAGTGCCAGTGTATGTGACAACGAAAAGCAGAATGACGTTTGTCATTGCTTTCAAGATCTCTATGGCCATGCACCCACCCCCTACACAGCCCTACCACTCAACCCTAAGCTGGTGACCAGTACCCATCCATGAGGGTACTGGTATAGGAATCCCTGAGGACTCCTGGGAAAGGCAAGACCAGATAGGCATGACTGTTTGCTGAGGAACAAGCAGGTAACTGGACAAAGTTTCCCAGGGTCTGCATGTGGCCATGGGGGTCATGTATTGGGAGCATCAACTTCGGAAATCAGTGGAACAAGTGGGGTACAGTCAGCAAACTGGTGACAAGCTGGTATGACATTCCATGGCACCTGCAAATCTCTATGAAACGCTCCACAAAATGGTTGGTTGTTGTGGAAGTTTTGCATAGAAATCAATAAAAGAATGTAATCTTAGGACTAAGTCATACAGAAGGGCCAAGATGGTGGGCAAGGATACAGAGGAAAGAAACTGTAAAGAATTAAGGGTAAATAATTGGTTTAAAACTTGCAAATAACCAAGACACTTTCTGATAAAGGTGATATAATATGAAGAGCAATAATAGTAGTGCAAACTTAAAATCTAGATAACAGCAAAAAAATAAAAATAAAAAAATGTAGGGAAGGAAAATGGACGCCATCATGATATTTCCTTTTTTTATATATGGGGAATTGTAAACCTGATATTGATGGTTTGTGTGAACAAATACACATGTAGATATAGACACAGAGATACGTGTATGCAAGTGTATGTCTGAAAATCACAAAGAACCTGCTAGAATAAAAACCAAGATGGTTAACTTTTAAATCAGTGGGGGAAATGAGAAAGGAAATGTATAATATGAAAAAGATCAGGAAGCATGAAAACAAAGTGTAAAAGAAGAGAAGATTAACTATTCAGTTGTTGTTTGTAAGACACAACTTAGAATCACGTCCCTGAGGGGGAAATAAACATATTTTATATATATATACGTATAAACACTGTCTACCCTTCTATTTCCAGCTCAAGGGACAGAGATTGGCTTAAACTGGTGCCCAGCGATTCCTGAACTGGATGAAAATAAAAAGCCAAATCCTAACGACATTTCATAGAATTTTTTATTGCATGTGTTACAAGATTTGATTTACTGGTTTTTGGTGAAGTTTAGAGCATCTGTTTAGAGCTAAGCATGGGCTGGGGTTTTCTTCCTTGTATTATTATTTTCAGCTTTTGGTACCAAGGTTTAGCAGTCACATAAAATGATAGAAAAAGTTGCCTCCTTTTCTGGTCCCTGGAAAAGTTTGTTTAAGAACGCAATTATTGGGGCGCCTGGGTGGCTCAATCGGTTGATCTCGAAGTTCGTGGGTTCCAGTCCTGCGTCGGGCTCTGTGCTGACAGCTCAGAGCCTGGAGCTGCTTCTGTGTCTCCCTCTCTCCCTGCCCCTCCCCCAGGCTCTCTCTCTCTCTCTCTCTTTCTCTCAAAAATAAACATTTAAAAATGCCATTATTTATTCCTTGAAAGTTTAATAGAATTCTGTGGTAAAACAATGGGGACTTGTGTTACTGTAAGGGTAGATTTTTTTTTAACTACTCATTGTATTTGATAGATATAGTTCTTTCCGTATAAGTTTTCTATCGTTTTTTTTTCTTTTTTTAAAAAATTAACTTGTGGGGGAGACGGAGGGAGGCAAACTATGAGAGACTTTTGAGTGCTGAGAACAAACTGAGGGCAGATGGTAGGGAGAGAGGGGAAGGGGGGTGATGGGCATGGAGGAGGGCACTTGCGGGGATGAGCACTGGGTGTTATATGGAAACCAACTTGACAATAAACTATTTTTTAAAAAGTTAACTTATTTTGAGAGAGAGAGAGATCAAGCACGAACGGTGTGTGTGGGGGGGGGGGAGCAGAGAGAGGGACAGAACCCCAAGCAGGCTCCATGCTGTTAGCACCCAGCAGGACACAGGACTCCATCTCACAAGCCGTGATACCATTACCAGAGGTGAAATCAAGAGTTTGGCACTTAACTGCAGGCCAACCCAGGCACCCAGGAACACTTTTAACTGTTATTTAAATCAATTTTTTAGTTACATTTTTCTAGAAAGTTTCGTATTTCCTCTAACTTAGCCATGAATTTCTTCATAGTAATCTTACAGTTTTAATCTCTGCTGCAACTGTCATTATGTCTCCTTTTTCACTTTCACTGTTATTAAGCACAAATAGTGCTTTTCTCATTCTTGCAAAATCACACCCTAGTTTGTATGTCATTTTTGCCCCCAGAAGAGCCAATTTCTGGCTTTGCTATGTCTTTATAATTAATTATTAGAGTTCTAGTCCATTAATATCTGCGTTTACTTTTTGATTTTGTTTCTTCTCCTTTATTTTTCTCCAACTTCTTCAACTGTGTGCTTAGCTCCTTAATTGTTAGTTATTTCTTCTTTCCTTTTTTAATATTTTTATTCATTTTGAGAGAGAAAGAGTGTGTATGCGTGCACATGAGCAGGAGAGGGGCAGAGAGAGACGGAGAGAGAGAATCCAAAGCAGGCTCCACGCTGTCAGTGCAGAGCCTAACATGGGGCTCAGTCTCATGAACCTTGAGATCACGATCTAAGTCAAAATCAAGAGTCAGCTGCTCAACCGACTGAGCCACCCCAGTGTTCCCCAGTTATTTCTTCTTTTCTGATATAAGTATTTAAAACTATAAATTTCCCTTGAAAAGCTCTTTAGAAATCTCTACGATATGTTCTAAATGGTATTTTCTGAGGTGTGTGAAAAACATTTCAACATAACAGATTCTCCTATTTAATTTTTTTAAAGATTCCAAGATTCTGTTCTCTGGTTTGACTTAATTGCACTGCGGTCAGAAAACATGGTTAAAATGACACCACTTCTGAGAAATGTTTAGACTTGTTTTATGGACAAAATGGAGCTCAAGGGCGAATTTTCATAAATGTCTAATGTAAGTCTGCAAAAGAGGACATTTTTCCTAATTATTAGGTGAAGGCTTCTGCATAATTTCATATACTTGGGCATTTTAGTTTGGTGGTTCAAATAGTTTGCTCTACTGATAAATTAATTACTTAAAAAAATAAATTAGAGACATGTCATAATCTCTCACTGTGACTGTGTATTTATAGATTTCTCCTTTCTATCTACTCTGTCAATTTGCTATATGCACTTGAGACGATATTATCGGATTATGAGTTTGGAATTATTATCACGTCTCTTGAATTCTACATTTCAAGATCGTTATTTAATGACCTTACTACCTAATATTACCTTTTTTGCTTTAGAGCCTATTTCATATATTTCTTTCAAAAAATACTGTTGTATTGCATCTTATAAAGTTGCATTGCTTTTACTATTTTAAAAAGTATTTTGTAAATATATATATGTTTTTAGGGGCGCCTGGGTGTCTTAGTCGGTTGAGCGTCCGACTTCGGCTCAGGTCATGATCTCACAGTTTGTGGGTTCAAGCCCCGTGTCGGGCTGTGTGCTGACAGCTCAGGGCCTGGAGCCTGTTTTGGATTCTGTGTCTCCCTCTCTCTCTGACCCTCCCCTGCTCATGCTGTCTCTCTCTCAGAAATAAATTAAAAAGAAAACATTAAAAAAAACCTTTTAAATAAATATATATACTTTTTTTTAGTTAGAAGAAACTTTTGAGAAAAATAAAATAGAATTATATCCTAACATCTGGGGTCTTTGCTTAGGCTGCTACAACAAAATACCGTAAACTGTATGGCTTATCAACAATAGAAACCCATTTCTCACAGTTCTGGGGCTGGAAGCCCAATACCACGGTACCAACACGGTGAGGTTCGGGGGGGCCTCTCCTGTGGGTTGCAGATAATGACTTCTCCTTGTCCTCACATGACAGAAAGAGGTGAGAGTACCCTCTGGGATCCTCTTTGTGAGGCTCTACCTTCATGATCCCATTACCCCCTTAAGGCCCCACCTCCTGATGCATCACATTGGGGGTCAAGATTTCAAGGTTTCAACCTATGAATTTAGGGGAGACACAGACATTCAGTCCACCCCACCGAGAATTTAAACTTTAACATATATCCTTCCAGATACTTTTCTATCCATATAGATCTATATTACAAATGCATGTACATATATACTATATTCATTTATAAAATGTATATATGTTATATATAATTTTCACACATTTATATGTAATTTTCTCATAAAGTATCATATGGTACTATACATACAGCTATGTACATACATATAGGCTTTTTAAGAGAGTGCAAGCAGAGGAGAGAGGCAGAAGGGAGCAGAGGAAAGTGGCAGAGGGAGACGGAGAGTCCCAAGCAGGCTCCACGCTCAGAGAAGAGCCTGATGTGGAGCTTGATCCCACACCCTGGGACCATGAGCTGAACCAAAATAGAGTCAGATGCTTAACCGACAGAGCCTCGCAGGAGCCCCCATATATATATATACACACATACGTACATGCTTATATCCTGTGTACAATGAGAGTATAGTATACAAAAAAGTTTGCACTTGCCTTTTTTTTCCACTTGACCATCTCCAGGTTTGCTTCTTTGATTTTCTGGCTCAAATTCAGCAACCCATCCAGGCTCACATGTTGCATATCGCATGTACCTTAAAAGAGAGGCTGACTGAAATGAATGGTACAATAAATTCTCATGCGTCTTTTACTCCACTTCAGAAATGTGTATTTGAAGGACATTTTATAGGTATCCAGGGTAAGAGGAAAAAAAAATCACAGAACAATATTTACTTCCCCAAACTAACTGGATGTTTATGAAGGAAAGTGTTTTAAATTCAGAAACGTGCGTAAAGCTTCCCACATTATCTAGCCGCATCTAGTTTGGGACTGTGAGGACAATTAAACTGACCTGGGTTTATTCACCATTCCCGGTGACATTTCTGAAACCCCCTGCCAGCACAGAGCGTATTGTCTAAGATCGCTTCAAGCTCATGTTCTTGTACAATACATTGTATTTGAGATCAAACACCATTAGTGTTCACATTCTCCTATATACTTGGATGTTGCAAAAAAGAATTTACTATTCAGCCTCTTTAGCTTACTTGTTAAGATGTTAGGAGGTCAAGAGTTGTTTCTACAGTTTTGAGATGTGCCAAAGACCTCAAAGTCTCTTTTGGCGGCGGGGGGTGTTGGAGAACAAGTAAAGGGAATTTCAGAAGGGATGGATGGAAGGAAAACCTCTACTTAACAAAATCCCTCTCTGAAAACCACTTAACTAGTTCAAGAAAATGATATTTTAATCTACCTCTAAACCCTAACACTTCTTTGAAGCTTGTGTCCACTTCTCTATGACTCCGTTCCATCTGCTGTTACCCTTTCCTGAAACATTACTGACACCTTCTTCAGAGTCTGTGTTCACTTTTTCCTTCACTCATCCCAAATATGGAACAAACAGGCCAGGCCCACAAACTTCTATTCTTCATGGATACATTCAAATAGCTTTCATCGGCTTCCTGCAGGTATTTCTCCGAGAGCACTTCAAGATATCTGAATAAATTGAGAAATAGAATGTGTTCATTTATTGAAAATCTCAAGTTTGTTAAGAGGGGAGTCCTTCTCGAATTGACCTACAGGGTCAGTATAATAGCTATGAAAATCCTAGCAGATTCTTTGTAGAGATTGAGAAGCTGGCCCTAACATGTATATGGCAATGCAGAAGACCAAAAATATCCAAAACACTATTTTTAAAAATAACAATATTGGGGCGCCTGGGTGGCTCAGCCAGTTAAGCGTCCTGACCTTCAGCTCAGGTCATGATCTCATGGCTCGTGAGTTCGAGCCTGCATCAGACTCTCTGTTGTCAACGCAGAACCCACTTCAAATCCTCTATCCCTTCTCTCTGTGTCCCTCCTCCACTCATCTTCTCTCTCTCTCTCTCAAAAACAAATAAACATAAAAAATAACAATATTGAAGAATTTATGCTACCTGATTTCCAAATTTACTACAAAACTGTAGTAACAAGAGCGACGTAGCATGCATATACAATGGAATATTACTCGGCCATAAAAAAGAATGATACATTGCCATTTGCAATGACATGGATGGAGCTAGAGTGTATGATATTTATCTGAACAAAATAAATCAGTCAGAGAAAGACGAATACCATATGGTTTCATTCATAGGTAGAATTTAAGAAACAAAACAAGCAAACAAAAAGTAGGGAGGACAAACCAAAAACCAGACTCTTAACTGTAGTTAAAGAGGATGGTTTCTAGAGGGAAGGTGGGTGGGAGAGTGGGTGAAATAAATGATGGGGATTAAGGAGGACATCTGTCGTGAAGAGCACTAGGTGATGGATGGAACTGTTGAATCACTATATTGTACACTTGAAACTAATATTACACTGTATTTTAACTATACTGAAATTAAAATTTTTTTAATTTAAATAAAAGGGCTTTAAAAAAGAGAGTGTGGAATTAGTATAAGGATAAACTTGTACATTAAATGAAAAGAGAACTGCTAGCCCATAAATAGACCCTCACCTACTCAAAAGAGGAAGACAGAATCTAATAGCATGATTTGATTCTATAGAACCATCCATACATGAAATCCATCTTGGACTTCCCAGCTGTGTGAACCAACTAATCCCCTTTCCATGTAAGCCATGTCAATCTAAGTTTTGTCACTAGCAAACAAAAGAAACATATACTCCTGGACATTAAAAAGACTCCAGGCTGGGATACCAAATCTAGATAAATTTCTAGACTTTACTACTGACAGATGCACTGTGTCCCCAACATGCTCTGCTCCTTGCTGTCTTTGTGCCTCTCACAGACATTCTGGTCCCCCCCCATCTGGGGTTTTCCTTCCTGGAGTATCCCCCTACATAAACACTACAGCATGCTGGATATCATATGAGACTCTGTGTGCATGATGGAGTATTTATTGTGTGGAATCACGGATTTCTCTAACTGGACATTTTTGGTATTTCTTTTTATGTTTTGTGTGTTGTGAAGGGATTATAGAAGCTGGAAAGAAAATTCAGGGAACTTCTCCCTGATCCTTTTCAGAATGATGTTTTGAATGAAACAGGGCATTGAAACCTCGTCCTCAGTTGTGCAAGCCTGCTCACTAGCATAATGAAGAAGGTAAAGACTTCCTCAAGGAGGTAAAGACTCCAAGTAGAAGAAAATAGAGCTAGGATTCAAACTCACTCATAATGGACACCAAATCTATTTTTTTCCACCATGATTCTTTCTCTTCTCTTGAAGAATTATCTTACATTTTTCCTTATTCTTTTAGAGGGCAATTATTTAACTCCATAGTTCATATCCTCCCTGCTAGCTTTATGAAGTATCCCTAATTTAAACTTTTAAAAATGTTTTATTTCTGAGAGAGAGAGAAAGAGAGAGAGAGAGAGAGACAGCATGAGCAGGGGAGGGTCAGAGAGAGAGGGAGATACAGAATCTGAAACAGGCTCTAGGCTCTGAGCTGTCAGCACAGAGCCCAACACGGGGCTCGAACCCACGAACCTCGAGATCATGATCTGAGCCGAAGTTGGACGCTCAACCGACTGAGCCACCCAGGTGCCCCAAGTATCCCTCATTTAGTGTTAAAATGCCATCACAAGGAAAAGCTGCTGGTGTTTCATAGACTTTTGGATCAGAGATCACTGTCAACAACACCACAAGTCAGTCGTAGCTTTTTTTTTTTTTGAGAGAGAGACAGAAAAAGAGCACAAGTGGAGGAGGGGCAGAAGGAGGGAGAGACTCCCAAGCAGACTCCACGCTAAGCACAGAGCCCAACACAGGGCTCAATCTCCTGACCCTGGGATCGTGTCCTGAGCTGAAATCAAGAGCGGGGTGCCTAACTGACTGAGCTGCCCAGGAGCCCCACTTGCAGCTTTATCTCAGCCATTATTCACTCATATGTGGAGGCGTGGCAGAGCCTAGATTAATTTTTCATCCCTGCATCCCCTGGCCTCACATCTTCTTTATTCTGATGTTCTTAGCCTAATATTCTAGGGAGAAGCTTTCTCACAGGGTACATTTGCACAAGCGGAGAGGCAACTACTGTGAGGTTAATGACATTGAAGTTGAACCCATCATTCTGCCAAGAAAGACTTTATGAAGACAGCTGACAACTGCTGCAAATTTAGCAAGTTTAGATGTTCCTCTGGCAAAGTTTCTGTTTATCTCGATCTGAAGCATCAGGGTGGGTGAGAATTCAGTGGTAATTTTAATTAAATTTATTAACGTCCAGGGTCTTCCATCGAATGAATACAACCCAGATCTACTACTTACTACCAAAATTCTGTACTAAAGAGGAGACACAGAATGAAGACAAAGGATTGAAGAATAAATCTGAACCGTGGAGACTTAGGAGGTGAAATAGCTCGTGATCCCAGGATTGCTACCGTGTTTAGCTTTTCTCAGATTTTTCTCAAAACCCATATATCCTATTCAGATTTGTAGCTGGGAGCCTATGAGGTGTGACTTCAAGAGGGCCTGCATATCAGCAACTGAGGAGTTGACAAGTTGCTTCATGCATTCCTTCTTGCAGTGATGCACTAAAACCCGTGAGCCAGATGGACATCGTACATTCATAGTCACCCAAACCTGCCATGAGATGACTTTGTAGAAGGCAGGTGAGTGCCAGCACAGGTCTGCCGAGGACCCAAACAGGAGGGAAGGGCTGTAATGGAGCGAGAGCTCAGACAGACTTGGCCTACTAGGGTTAGCTCGCCAAGGACCAGTCTTGCCAGGACCTGACAATTCCTCTCCCCTAAACCTTCCCACAGCCTCTTGTCTCTCCTCACTCTGCCTTTGCTCTTCTTTTCATTGTGTGCATTCGTTTCTTAGTTGCATGTGTACCATTTGACATTGAGCATGTACATAAGGAAAGAAATATTACATATATACACGGCAGTAAGCCCACCAAGAATATTGTTTTTGATAGAAAAAAGAGAGAAGCAATTGGGAATAAATCAGACCATAGGGTTTATTTCTGCTCCCAAACTACCCACAAATCCCCACAGTTCCAAGGATATGAGATGACATTTGGCCATTAGGTAGTGTGCTTGTGGCCTTCTGTATGGAAGTGGGCAGTGTGCATCTGGAGGTGTGTCCCAATAAGAAAACTCACTACTCTACTCAGAAAGATCACAGAAGTGCTAAGACGATTGATTTAAAATTGTCACTTCATTTGGATGTATATTCCTGTCTTTGCTCATTCTCTTATTCTTACAGTTTTCTGTGGTTATAGTTAATACAATGATAATTCATACCCTACCATCCTAAGAGCTCAATAATCTTATGAAACTTAGAAGGAATATTTTAGACAGCTCTGGGCTGTTGATTGATTCTTGGTCTGCATGTGAGAACTATGCATAAGCTGAGATGATACAAATCTGAGCCTCCTTTAATCTGATCGGCCCTGTGTCTCTTTCTATCTATTTTATTTTTAGTTTTTAATAGCCTGGTCTTGCCCTGAAAGGGTCTTTTTTTTTGGTTTGGTTTGGGCTTTTTTGTTTTTAAAATTTTTATGTTTATTTTTGAGAGAGAGACAAACAGAGCATGAGCAGGGAAGAAACAGAGAAATGGAAGACACAGAATTTGAAACATGCTCCAGGCTCTGGGCTGTCTGCACAGACCCGCACCTAGGGCTTGAACTCACAGACTGTGAAATCATGACCTGAACCCAAGTCAGACACTTAATGGACTGAGCCACCCAGGTGCCCCAGTCTACTGTTGTTTGGGTTTTTTTTTTTTTAAGCATATTTATTCATTTTGAGAGAGAGAGAATGCTCAAGCAGGGGAGGGACAGAGAGAGAGAGAGGGAGAGAGGGAATCCCACGCAGGCTCTGCACTGTCAACCTAGATCTCCATGTGGGGCTCGGATCCACGAACCACGAGATCATGACCTGAGTGGAAGTTGAGCACTTGATCGATTGAGCCACTCAGGCAACCGGCCCCTGAAAAGATCTACTTTTAAAACCTTGTTTTGCCAGGATTACATAACTTCTGGTCCTGTCATGATGATACAATTGACTTTATCCATTAACATTGTTAAAAACTCAGGGCTACCCTATCATTCTTATCATAATTATTAAAGACATCTAAGATACTTCATTTTGTAGGTGATGAGAACAATTTTATGTAATTAGCTGTCTTTCTTTAAGATATTGGGCTTGGGGCCGCTGGGTGGCTCACTTAAGTGACGGACTCTTGATTTTGGCTTGGATCATGATCTTAAAATTCATGGATTCGAGCTTCATGAGAAGTGTACAGATCCCCTAAGAGTAAAGATCGGGTATGAGAAAACTGGCATACCCACTGGGGTGACCACATCCAATGCGTGGAAGGGTCATAGGAGCAACGTTTTCACAAAACAGGAAACTACCGTAGAGCAGCCAAATGAGACACATTGTGGGTGTGAGGGGTATAGCATGGAATAAACACATTGTAAAAGTATCATCAATTGTAGAGAAGCTATAAAAATAAGAATTCGGGTGAAAGATAAACAGGAGGATATATAAAAGGGGTGATTATTACCTTCATAGGATGGAGCCAATCAACATAGCAAAATTGTAACCTATAATTAAAGAGAAGACAGTTGACTCTTGAACAGTGCACGGGTTAGGGGTGCTGACCCCCAAGCAGTCAAAAATCTGCATATAACTTTGGACTCTCCAAAACTGAACTACTAATAGCCTACTGTTGACCAGAAGCCTCAGTGATAACATACACAGTCAGTTAACACATTTTGTAGTTACAAATTTTAATTTTTTTAACATTTTATTTATTTTTGAGAGTCAGAGAAAGACAGAGTGTGAGCAGGGAAGGGGCAGAGAGGGAGGAAGACACAGAATCCGAAGCAGGCTCCAGGCTGTCAGCACAGGGCCCAACATGGGGCTCAAACCCATGAACCACAAGATCATGACCTGAGCTGAAATTGGACACTTAACTGACCAAGTCACCCAGGTTCCCCTGAATGTTATGTGTTTTATACACTGTATTCCTACAATAAACTAAGCTAGAGAAAAGCCAATGTTATTAAGAAAATCATAAGGAAGAGGGGCACCTGGTTGGCTCAGTTGGTTAAGCATCTAATTCTTGATTTCTGCTCAGGTCATGATCTCACCATTTGTGAACTCAAGCCCCTGATCGGGCTCTACGCTGGGTGTGGAACCTACTTGAGATTCTTTCTCCCCTCTCTCTCTGCCCCTCTTCTGCCTACACTCTCTCTCAAAACTAAACAAAACATTTAAAAAAAAGTATTTCATAAGGAAGAAAAAATACATTTATGGTACTGCACTATAAAAAAATGCATGTATGAGTGGACCCACAATTCAAACCCATGTTGTTCAAGTGTCATCTATAATTTTAAATATTAATTTTTTTCAGGACCTTTTCTTATTTGTAAAGAGATCACATAGAATCCTTTACACTCAAATTCCCTAATGCAAATGAAAATTTGTCTAAAGCTCAACCTATCTCATATTTTCACATATTTTTGAATAAAAATGAACTTAATGCTTTTTAAAATCAAAAGAGCTATATGTCAGTCTCATAAATTACTTCTCTGTTTCACATGTATATAAATATATGCAGAGAGAGATTGAGCCTATTTGCAAAAAATGCTAATGATGGCTAATTTGAATAGAATTTATAGGGTTTTAAAAATTGTGCTTTCTAAAATGCTTTATAATAAGCAAGAATAACTTTTGGCAAAATCAAAAGGGTACATTGTATCAAGCGAAGTTTTTAAGAGTAATAATATTACAATTGAAATACAATTTAATGGGACATCACCAAAATTTAAAACTTTTGCTCTGCCAAAAACTCTGTAAAGAGAATAAAAAGAGGAGTCACAAAACTGGTAGAAATAATATATACAAATTACACATCTAACAAAACTTGTATCTAAAGTTTGAAGTATATGTCGTACTCTTAACACTCAATACTAAAAAAAAATAAATAAATAAATAAAAGAATCCAATTAGAAACTGAACAAAACAAATAGCTTGACAAAAAAGATGGCAATCACGTACAGGAAAAGGTTCTCAACATCATTAGCCATTAGGGAAAAGGAAAACCAAAATAAGAGATCATGACACACCAATCAGAATGATGAAAATAAAAAATAGTGATAACATCTAATGCTGCTAAGGAGGCAGAGAAGCTGGATCACACACTGGTTGCTGGTGGCAATACAACATGCTACAGCCACTCTGGACAATAGTTTGGAAACTTCTTATACCAATAAACCATCACATGAGCCAACAGTTACACTCTGGGCATTTATCACAGTTAAATGAAGAGTTATGTTCACACAGAAACCTGTATGTGAGTGTTTATATAAGCTTTATTCTTTTTAAAAAATTTTTTTAACATTTATTTTTGAGAGAGAGAGAGAAAGAGAGAGACAGAGCACGAGTTGGGGAGGGGCAGAGAGCGAGGAAGACAGAATCTGAAGCAGGTTCCAGGCTCTGAGCTGTCAGCTCAAAGCCAACTCTGGGCTCGAACCACTAGATCATGACCTGAGCCCAAGTCGACCACTCAATGGACTGAATCAACTAGGTGCCCCTATATAAACTTTATTCTTAAAAGACCAAACTAGAGGGGCACCTGGGTGGCTCAGTCGGTTGAGCATGTGATTTTGGCTCAGGTCATGATCTCCAGTTCATGGGTTTGAGCCCCAGATTAGGCTTTCTGATGTCGGCACAGAGTCTGCTTCAGATCCTCTGTCCCCCCCTCTCTCTGCCCCTTCCCTGCTCGTGTGTGCACTCTCTCTCTCTCAAAAATAAATAAACATTTAAAAATGTAAAAACAAAAGATCTAACTAGAAATAATCCAAATGTCCTTCAAAAAACGATCAAATAAGCCATGGTCCATCCATACAATAGAATACTACTCATGAATAAAAATTAATGAGCTGTTGATACACACGATGTGGATAGATTTCAGGGGGATTATGCTGAGTGAAAAAAGCCAATCTCAGAAGGTTCCATGCTGTATGATTCCATTTATGTAAAATTCTCAAAATATTAAATTATAGAAATGGACAACAGTGGTTGCCAATGATTAGGAAGAAAATGGGCGGGGGTGGGGGGGTGGACCTGGCTATGAAGGGTAGCAGAGAGAGCTTTGTGAAGGTAGAACAGCTCTTTATCTTGATTGTGGTGAATCCACATAAAGGATAACATTGCTTAGACTTGCACACACACACATACACACACGCACACAAATGAGTGTACTTAGAACAGTAAAATCTGAATAAGCTCTGTGCATTGTACTAATGCCAATATCTTCATCTTATTATTATACAGTAGGTGTGCAAGATGTTAGCACTGGGAAACTGGGTGTAGACATCCTTGTACTTTTTTTTTATAACTTCCTGTGAATCCACAATTATTTCAAAATCAATTGTTTAAAAATATATAATTTAAGACACAAATAATCGAGTGAAGTAGTACATTTTCAATATATAACCGGTACAATATTTGATGAAGTCAACATAGTCTTAATTCCTGCAGCAGATAGAATGCATGATTTCAAATTAATGCAAAACCAGGCTTGTTAGAAATACCAGAAGAAACTGATAAAGCCACAATCATTAATGAAAATTCCAGTATAAAAAATTGTCAGAATTCAAAGCACTTACATCATGTAATTACTAAGCTTGATTTCATAGACATGCATTTTCCCCATTGGTGCTCCTTTGAATAGTGTTAGAAGAAATGTAAATAGTTTCATGGTCAGGTAAGTGTGGAAAATTCCATACATTCCATCTTCCTCTTGTAGTTTCAGAATGCACTGTTTAAAATTGTTTAACCAGCATCCTCTGAAGCAGTGTACTCAAGCTATCCTAAGGGTTCCCAGAATATTCTCTTTTGATGTAGGACTTCCTAAAACCATTTCTTTCATGTGAAACACCAGAAGTTTGCCAGAATGGGAAATATTACCAACAGTTTTTTAAATGAATTTCAAAAAGAGAGACAGTAAGACAAACAGAAGTACAAATACCAAAAGAGGGATAAGCTAGAGAGTTAGACAGATGATAGATAGATAGATAGATAGATAGAGAGATAGATAGATAGATAGAAAGATGATAGTTAGTAGATAGATGATAGATTGAAATGGAAGGAAGAGGAAGGAAGAGGAAGGGAAGAAAGAGAAGTTAGTTTTTCTGCTCTATTTCTCTTTTTCATCAACTAGCAACCGGATTTGTTTTGTTATAGCATGAAGCTCAAGGAAGGACATGCTGAGTTCACCCAAAGTGATAAATACATTTATATATTTATTTCACTTTTGGAGAGGAAAACCTGGCTTATGTTACCCTATGCAAATATTCTAAAATATTCCACTAAACATTTAGCTAACTAACCATTCTGAATGTTGTTGCTTTCTGTAAGAAATAAAATAATAGAAAAATAAAATTATATTTTGTTTTAAAAATTAGAAAGACAGTTTGAATGAATCAAAATGCTCATATTGGTTTTAGGAAAAAAATACAATTCAACACACACTACATCTCTATGAGGTACCAATTACTTCACAGAGAGTAAATAAGTAATACAATGGACATCAAAACTTTCTTCCTGGTGTTAATTATTGGGAGGCCTTTAACATGTATCAGTCAGAGAGGTCCTCGAACAAGCCCCAGACTGCACATTAAAGTTCAGGGTCACTGGGGCTTGTGGGTGGCTCAGTGGGTTAAGCGTCTGACTTCAGCTCAGGTCATGAACTCGCGGTTCGTAGTTTCAAGCCCCACATCGGGCTCTGTGCTGACAGCTCAGAGCCTGGATCCTGTTTTGGATTTTGTGTGTGACTCTCTCTCTGTTGCTTCCTCTCTCTCTCTCTCTCTCTCTCTCTCTCTCTCAAAAATAAACATTAAAAATTATAAAATAAATAAATAGTAAGTTCAGTGTCACGGAGTGTTGTATGGAAATGCTGAATCCCTAAATTGAATACCTGAAACGAATATTACACTGTATGTTAACTAACTAGAATTTAAATAAAAACTAAAAAAGAAAAAACAACTAGTGTCATACAACTGTATCCCATCAGTGACATTTAAGACCACAAAAGAATTATTTCGAGATCTTCCACTGTGTTGGAAGGCATGAGGTTAAGAGGCTTCAGTTCATATCCCTTCTCATCATAAATCCATTGTCCAACCTTGAGCAAGCCACTTAACCTGTGCAAACAATTCACCTTCCTGTCTTCTTGTAAAGAAGGAATCGGACCCATAAATAACAAACAACAGACCCATGGCTGCCAGAGGGTATGGGGTGGGGGGCTGGGCAAAATGGGCCAAGGGGAGCAAGAGGTGCAGGCTTCCAGTTACAGAAGGAATAAGTCACGGGGCCTAAAGGTACAGCCCAGAGAACACAGTCAATGGTATTTTAATAGTGTTGTACGGTGGCAGACGGTAACTGCATTTGTGGTGCTTGTGGAAGCACTATGATATGTTGTACACCTAAAACTGAGGCAACATTGTGTGTCCACTAGACTCAAAAATATCCACACATGAATGAATGGATAAATCAGTCAATCAATCGATCAATAAAGACTTTTAAAAAAGAATGAGAATAAATGTGAATGCCCTTTGAAAACGCTATGGATAGTCAGCATTATGCGGAGGCCGACATTTATGAAGAAAAACACAAGAGAACAAAGACTTACACCTTTATATCTGCAGTAGATGGTACATTGTGGTGTTTCTTTCTGCACTTCAGCCGAAGCAGCTACACAAATTAATAGCATTCTGTATCATCCTCTCTTCCGCTACTGCTAAGAACTCTATAAGAGTGGTTAATGGGGGGCGCCTGGGTGGCTTAGTCGGTTAAGCGTCCGACTTTCTCTTTGGTCATGATCTCGCTGTTCGTGGGTTCGAGCCCCGCGTCGGGCTCTGTGCTGACTGCCAGCTCGGAGCCTGGAGCCTGTTTCAGTCTGTGACTCCCTCTCTCTCTGACCCTCCCCTGCTCACGCTGTCTCTCTTTCTCTCTCCTAGTAATAAATAAAACATTAAAAAAAATTTAAAAAAAAGAGTGGTTAATGGGTTTATTAGATACTACAAACAAATAGACAATAATAGTAAGATAATAATAGATAATAATACATAGTAATAGTAATAGATAATAATAGTAAGTAGGTAATAGTTAACAGTAAGGATATTGCCTATAATTTTTTGTTTATTTTTTTGACAAACACACCTTGATCACTATTCTTTAACCTCGGTACTAGGTTCAGGAAAACTATTCACAACTGAGATGGGGAGCCTACTACATTAATAAACACAATTACAACTGACAAATGAACAACAATTGGTAAATCGGTAATGAAAAATAGAAAAAATAAAATATACCAAAAAAATACAAAATACTTCCCTTGGAGAAGCTACAAAATGTCAAAAAGTAGCCAAAAGTATGAATAATAGCAAGAAATGAGGCAAGTTTATCTTTTTTAAGTGTAAGATTTTTAAGAGCTATGACTCTTACTATTTGAAAATTAGAAAATTAAAAATCAAAATGTCCTTTAAGCTTTCTTATGTATTGTATATGACACCTGGAAGTCCTCTCTCAATTTAATTATAGTCTACAAAACAAACCAACAAAAAAGTAACTTACTTATTGATAAATTAACAATTGACACAAGTTATAATTAATTATAAGTTAATTAAGTTAATAGGTTAATTATTAAGTTAACAATTATTCATTTATTTTATAACTAAATTTATTTTTTTTAATTTTTTTGAATTTATTAATTTATTTAATCAGAATCTAGCCAAAATGCAGTAAATAAATTAGTAAATAAGTTACATAATGGCTAGATTCTCATTAAAGACTATTTTCTTGAAACAAAAATTATATTCGTGGTGTGCTTACATTTTTCCTATAACTCCGTTTTAAGATTTGCTCATTCTGTGACGTTGGGAGTTCAGCTAAGCTACTGCTGCCCGGGTATCTATTTTGTTTGGACAAGTGGATTGCGAGGACCTTAAACATGAGCACATGTCTTCCAAGCAGCCCACAGGGTCACAGGCACATGTATGTTCCCAATATGACTTCTCCAGTAGCCCTCGGGATAAATAGTATTCTCACCTCTCAGGCCGTTGTCTCGTGCGCCCCTTAGATAAGACCTCTGTGGAGCTTACCGTGAGCCCTCCTCTTTTGGTTTCAACTGCCCAGCCCAGTCTTAGCCTGTGAACCCCAAAGCATTCCACCTGCAGACCCTAAAAAAGACGAGTGACCCGGGTCCTGCCTCTCTCTCTGTTTGAACAGCCTTGACCTTCCCGTGTGGCTGCACCAGCCCCTGTGGGCACTAAACCTTGCTAACTTAATTTCCCCTGTGGTGTGTTGAACCACACCGCACCATTCACCAAGGGCCGCGAGATGCTCTACTTAACGAGTGTTAATCTGATAAATTCATAACATGCATGACGACTAATGAAAACTCTTTGAAACGGTCAATGTTGAATATTAGTTACAGAATGTTTATAGAATATATACAAGAAAAATAATTTGTTTGATACAGAGTTTATGGAAAAAATAAAGACGTGGCTTTATCAGGGTTTTGTAAACACGGTTTGCTCCCTTGATATCAAATTATCACTCAAAGACAGAAATCAATTCCTGGTCATTCTTTCAAAAGCACCCTGACAGATTTGTGTGTCCTCTTCAGTTTTCTTACCATCTCTGGAATTCTTCCCACTCGCCGTTAGCTCTAGAACCTGGGAAAGTGTTCACAACCTGAATAATTGGGTTCCTATGCATTTTTTCAGAACCCTGTTAAGCATGATGGAATCCGGATCTCCTCAAGCTAGCCAGCCCACTGATTATAAGAGAGAAACTCCAGGTTAGTACAGATTCTGCACTGAAGTGACTTACGATATAATTCCAGCTCCTCTCCTCATCACACTGGTTTCTGACTCTGTGTCCTCAAGGTGAAATGGAGATAATATTACCACATAATTTTCAGGGTTGCTGCAGTATTATTAACTCCACTGAGTTAATAAGAATACCCTTAATCCTCTCATAAATAATTAATCAAGTTATAATTAATTAATACTCTTAATTAAGTGCACTGGAAACCCTTATGGCACCTGGATATGTTGTAAATGCTCAACAAATATGAGATACAGGACAGGACGAAGATAGCAGCATTACCTTGAGATTTAAGATCAGCTTCTTCTCTATTACTGTTGGGAGCCATTCTGAACTCACCAGTTGAGAAAACTCCTTGTGAGGTTAAGGCAGGTTTGCAAGACCTCCTGCTGTCAGATAATGACCAATATCCAACCCCACTCAATTGTTTCTGCTTGAGCACCGACCCCCCAAGACACCTTGTTGATTGGTATCGGGAGTGACTTGTCCCCTTATTCTGGCCCTAATATGCTGATTGCACTGTGTGAAGGAACTTCTCGTAGGAATTTCTTCTTTTGTGATTACAGGAGCAAACATTGCATTTCCTGAAAATCCTGTTTTTCTTATATTTCCCCTAAGCAAACAGGCTATTGACCCCTGCTCACAAAGAACTAACTTCTGCCTTTGCTATACTAAAAATATTGTCTTGTTTATATTTGAATGCTGAAGATACCTTCCTTCACCATATGATAAGCATCTAAATCGCCTACATCAATCACAAACCTATGTTCTAGGAAATTTTTACATATCAAAGAAATTTGTCATCAAAAATCATTGTCTAAGGCAAATGCCACTTCTTTGCTGTTCCCCATACACTTAACCATACATAAAGCTAAGTCTCAGTCAGTGCAGAGATGCCTGCCTGGTGACCGGACAAAATCTCGGGGTTCTCTTACTGTCTCGCCGACTCCGCCCATCCTTCAGGGACCCCTGGACTGGCTGGAGCGGGACTCTGGTGTATTACCTCACTGATCATTTAATTTCCGTTTTTTTACAGATTACTAACCCATTAGAAAATTCAGCCAATGTGTCAAAATACCATCCTGTTGAGTCAAAATATTATAGATATTTAAAACAGTAACAAATGCTCAAGTTTCTAAGTGTAGACGACAATCTTATAGAATGTTTGAAACAGAATCAGACCATTTTTCTGGTCTTCCCATGATTCCACGCTGGTTCTAAGCTTTAATTTAGTTCAGTTAAGCATTTCTTACGGAGGCACAATGCATATCGTTTAAATCACTCCATTAATTTTCCTGTGAATAGTCAGCTGCTCCACTGGAGTTTCAAACTGAGGGGGGAAAGATATTCTGGGAACCCCTGCCTTTGGTCACCCACGTCCTGGCCTGTGAAACGGCAGCCTTACAGCTGCACTAAATGCAGGTATAATTTTTCCTGCGCTTTACCGCCCGGGGCAGCGCGAACGTGAGAAGCGGACGTTGCGTGGACGCCGTGTTCGAGGTCAGTCTTGCTCGCCCAACGCCACGTTGTCTGGGCAGGAAACCGGAGAGCGCCGCCTTGCGGCACCGTTTTCCGGCGCCCCCGCTCCTTCCTGACGCGTGGCTGTGACTCCCCGTGCGCGACTAGGGCAGACGGAACCGCGGCCACCGAGACCAAGCAGGTACTTCTAGTCATTCATTTAAAGCTAACAGCGTCGGTTCACTAAGCCCTTGGGACAGCAGAGAAAACCCGGACGTGTGTCCTCTGTCACGGAGCGAACGTTCCAGAAGGAGGAAGGGAACGCCGGCTTCCTGTGTCAGGTGGTGTCGCGGAGCTGAGGGAGTCAGCGTGGGGGGAGGGCCCCGGGCGGGGTGCGCTTGGGTTGGCTTCTCGAGGACGGGGCGCCCCGGCAGAGGCTCGGCTCGGGTGGGGGCCGCGCCGTGTGGACACGTGTCCGGCGGAGGGGGGCGGGCAGAGCAGGGGCGGGGCGGGCGGCTTGCGCTGCCCGAGGGGCGTCAGTGAGGCCCCCAGAGCCAGGGCGGGTCGTGGCGGAGGCGAGAACAGCTTGTGTTGGGCCCCGCGGGACAAGGTCAGAACCTGAGCTTCTCCTGGAACGAGGTACGAGGTCCCCGAGACCAGGGTCTGAACAGAGCGGTGACAGCATCAGACTCCAGCTCCCGAGGACTTTCTGACTGTCACGTGGCGAATCGATCTGAGAGGCTAAGGGTAGAAGCAAGGACGCCTGGGTCGTTACGGTCACGCCTCCCGTGGCCTCCTAGGGCAGGTGCTTAGGAATGCCTCGGGCCCTTTACGTGAGCCTCCCTGGTCCCATTTATCGAGCGCTTGTGTAGCCGGCGTCACGCTACGCGCTAGGACCGTGAAGGTGACTCGGCACACTGCCGCTCCCTGAGGACTCCTCTTTAATGGATGACACTGCAAAAAAAATAACGTACAGACTATGGGCACCAGAATAGCGGGTTGTACCAAGCATTACCAGAGGAATATCTGTCGTCTCTATTATTATCTCTTTCTATTCACATAAGTCCCATTATACTCCTGGGAGGTAGAGAAGAAAATCAGGGCTGTGTGCCAGGAGGGGCCAACAAGAAACAGCAGGAAAGAGAAGGTTCCAGCCAGTCCCCGACGGCCCGCGGAGCGTAGCCGTGCAGGCTTCACCTGAACGCATTGGGAAATTCATACCTAGCAAAACACAATAGAGGCAGGATGGAACGGGCAAAGAGAAAAAAGGGGAAAAAACCCCACAATGCTGATAGCCTCGAGGGATGGCAGATCTCTGCCCCTGCTTCCCTGCAGGAGCCTGAGAAAGGTTTTAGAAAATGATTTATGTCCTAAAAGATCCCGGAAGACCTCTGTGAAATGAGAGCAAGCCCCACGGGAAACAGAGGCTGAGGCCAACAGTCAACACACAGGCCTTCCTAAGTGATATCCAAAGAGTAAATGCATCTTTGCGAGGCTTCATTGATCGCAAGTCACCGTGGATCAACGAGCCCCACAGAGATCAGAGAGGACAAGTCTAGCTGAGGTGGGGCCCGCGGGACCAGTAATGCGTCAGATGTGCCACTGACATGGGAATCTGATGACAGAAACGGACAAAGACGTGCCAGGTAACTGCTATGAAAATGAAAATTGCCTCGGAAAAGGAACATCTGACAAAGCTGAAGAGGGGTCACAAACTGAGTGCGGTGAGGACAAGTGTTTTTATATCGATAAAAGGTACACTTCATCAAGACGTCAAAAAAAGCCATTAAGGACTGAACATGGCATTGAAATGTACACAGCAAATATATTTAAACATACAAAGAGAAACCGGCAGACTAGATCCGAGGAAGAAGAAAAAAAATCCCTCTTAGAAAACAGCAACTACGCTGGGGGAAAAAAATGACAGGATAAAGAATTCGAAGATCACAAACATTCAGCTTGCTCTGATAGATATAGAGAGAGAACTGTGTAACAAACAAATAGAAAATCCATTCTTTTCAAACACCGCAGGACGCTTGCAATAATTAGCCAGATGTTAGGTTACCAAGAAATTCTGACGGAAAAAGTGCTTAAGGCAGAAATTATACAGCCAAGTTCTGATTACGATGTTACAAAACCAGACAGTAAACAACCAAAGCCTTGCCCCAAAGAAACGTTCCACAGAGAAATGTTAAACTGTTCTAAGTAACGCAAGATAAAGAAAAACTCAAAACTGAAAATTAACAGCCATTCAGCAGTGAGTGAAAATAAAATACCATATTTTTAGACACAGAATTTGGACAAAGCATTCATCAAGGCAAATTTGACCGTATCTACTCATTAGATACAGTATTCAGGAAAATGGGAAATAAGTGAGCAGAAGAGTCAATTCAAGAGAGAAGAAAAAGAGCCACAGTCTAAGCCAAAGCAAGGTGCATTAGCCAGCGATGAGGGGTATAGGCTCTGTTTCCACTGTTCCCCAGCTCACTCCCTCATGGAGTTTTCTGACCTCTCTGTGCCTCAGAATCTCATCAGCAAACTAAAGACTCTTTTAGTTTTGTTAAAGGATTAAGTGAGATAGTACAGGTAAGATGCTTAGCAGAGCCCTTGACTTAAAGTAAGCACCGAATAAATATGCGCTTATTCTAAGAGGAAGACAACAATATAATTCAATTAGTCAAGGACCCGTTTTCTAGTGCGCAGGTAAGAGTGGGTTCTGTTTTCTGTAAATAAGAACTGAAATCTGAGATCTTCCAGGTATGCCAGGGTAGAGTGCCGATTGATGTCAGAGCAGTCCAGAAAGGTTTAGTAACGAGGTCTCCCAAACATTTAGGGAGACATTAATTCTAATTCTGTATAGACTCCTTTCAGAGGATAGGCAATGAACATATACATTCCAGCTCACTTTATGAAAGCTGCAAAACCTTGACTGTAAAAGTTGAACAAGCCAATACAAGACAAAAACTAGGCTGATCTCCTCTATCACCATAGATGCCAAACTCTTAAAGTATCTGCAAACCAAATCCATTTATATAAAAACGGGTAATATGAGTGATCAAGTTGAACTCAGTCTAGGAACATGAAGTTGGCTTATCCTTGGGAAAAAACAAACAATGCAATTCATACAGAAGAAAATTAAGTAGAATAAATTAGAATAAAATAAAGGATAAAATTCATAGGATCTCAATCTATGCAGAAAAACATTTTTAAAAATTCAACATTGATCGTTAAAAACTTTTAGCAACTAGAAATAGAAGCAAGTTTCTTTAGTCTGAATCAACATAACTATGAAAACATTATACACAATGGGGAATGCTGAATACTTCTATCTGAGGTTGTGAAACAAACTGGGATGCCCATTATCTCCCCTTCCATTCACCATTGTACTGGAGATCATAGCCAATGCAGTAACGCAAGAAAAAGAAATCAGATACATTGATTAGAAATGCAGGAGGATGCCTGGGTAGTTCAGGCCGTTAAGCATCCAACTCTTGATTTCAGTTCAGGTCATGATCTTGCGGTTTGTGGGATCGAGCACCATGTCAGGCTCTGCACTGATAGCTCAGAGCCTGCTTGGGATCCTCTCCCTCTCTTTCTGCCCCTCCTCCCCCAAATAAATAAATAGATTAAAAAAATAAATGCAGGAATTTAATTATTTTGTGTAGGTAATATGATTATGCACACAAAAATCCAAAACAATCTATAAATAGTTATTAAAAGGAATATTTGAGTTCAGTAAGTTTATTTTATATAAGACCAATGTTAAAAACTAATTTTTTTCTAAATATCCAAACCAAATGAATTTTTTAAAACTTTTAAAAATAATTTGAAACAGAAGCACCTGGGTGGCTCAGTGCATTGAGCATTTGACTTCAGCTCAGGTCATGATCTTGCTGTTCGTGAGATCCAACCCCACGTTGGGCTCTGTGCTGATAGCTCAGAGCCTGGAGCCTGCTTCTGATTCTGTGTCTTCTTCTGTCTCTGCCTCTCCCTTGCTCATGCTCTGTCTTTCTCTGTCTCTCAAAAATAAATAAATGTTAAAAAAAAATAAAAATAATTTGAAATAAACCTAATAAGATGTGAAAAGTTTCTACACAGAAAATTATAAAACATCAAGAGAAAAAAATGATGTACAAGAATAGAAGATATACCATGGTCATAAATTGGAAGAGGCAAGACTGTAAAGATGTGAATTCTCTCCATATTGATTTATAGATTCAATGAATTATCATTCAAAATCCCTATAGGTTCCTTTGTGAAATTGGCAGCTGGTTCTAAAACTTATATGAGAATGTGAAGGACCAAGAGTAGCCAAAAGAGAAGAAAAGGATGGAAAGACCCACTCTAATGGAAGCCAAGATTTATTTTTAAACACAGTAACTAAGCAGTGTGGTACTGGGTGTAGAAATAGGCCGACCAATGAGACAGAAGTGAGAGACCCCAGATAAACCCACACACAGTCACTTGATTTATGACAAACATGGTGTAAAGCATTGCATGTGGTCTTCTTGATAAACAGAGCTGAGCTCTAATCATTGAATCTAACGATGTAGAAGCTGTTCGTCCCTTTATCAGAAGCAGTTTTCACAGTAGAGTTGCTCAGGAGACAGTGATCAACAGCAGCCCAAAAATGAGAGGGATGGTTGCCCTAGTGGCCAGCAACCACAGTGACTGCCAGCCAGATGATCCCTCCATCCTCTGCACTCACAGTGCCAGGTGTCCCAACAGGTATCACCATCATCTAAAGACACCTGGCACCTGGCACCGCCACTCTCTGGGCAAGTGAAGGTGGCCTCTTCACCAGTCATGGTGAGCAACCCAGCCACTGGAACACCCACAGCTGCCCAAGTGGGGACACCCATCTCTTCTGCCGTCAACACATCCACCTACCCTTTCATCTCTGTGCACACGTAAGGGACTGTAATAATGGCCCATCAAACCCAGGTAGCGACCACGGTGGTGGGTGGGGTCATCAAGGCCACCACCCTGGTGAAGAGCCCCATCTCTATCCCAGGAAGCAGTGCACTGATTTGCAATCTGGGCGAAGTGATCTTGGTGGTCCAGACCAAAGGGCCCCTATCAGCTGGGACCATCCTGAAGCTGGTGACCTCAGCAGATGGCAAGCCTGCCACCATCATCAGTACCATACGAGCCAGTGGGGCTGGGACTAAGACCACCATCCTGGCCATTCTGCATGCCAACCCCAACACAACACCGTAGTCAATACCATCCCCATATTAACCACAAGTGTGACCTGCAGTCTTGACATCAAGTCCCTCATCATCATTATCACCACCAAGATGAAGACTTTGGGAACTGGAGCACCCACCAAAATCAGTCCTGCTGTTCAAAATGCCACTGGCCATGAGAAGCATTGGAATGACCCAGGTAGTGCTAAACAGGTCCCTAGACAGCCAGGCAGGTGCTATCCTCTGCTCATACCCACTGCGGGGTGTTCACTTGGTCACTATTGTCACTGTCTCCACCATCCTATGTCCATTCTAGCCTCGCCTACTACACAACAGCCACAGCCAGTTACCATAGCTGACTTGGTGCAGGGTAACATGTAGCCCAGCACGGTGACACGTAGCATGGCTCTGTGACACTGGTGTGCTATAACTCACCCTGTGAGACCCATGAGACAGACACCACCTACACATCCACCACCACAACCTCCACTGGGGGTTGTGGACAAGCCTGAGGGTAGGCAGCAGCTCCCTGCCCGCCACCCCTGCAAAATCCACCAGACCACTTCCACTGGTACCACCATATTGGTCATCACTGGTGCCCTGCACCCTGATACTCTCCTCTCCCACAGGACCTTGAAGTCCAGCTTGAAGGTAGCAGCACCCCCTATTGACCCCCCCCAGAACTGTGCTTCACTGCTAGACACAGAGGGTGTGTCCCAACCTTCCGGTGAGACCCAAAACAAGCACCATGCCCATGGCTATGATTGTCACCTCCAACATAAGCTCAAACCAAGATCCCCACCATCAGGGAGAGGTGGACAGCATCTAGGGCAACAGTGTGAACATTACCAGCTTCAGTGCCATCACATCAACTGTGTCCTCTACACTGACACGTGCTATGACCATCTTGACAATTTCTAGCCTTCAATATCAGTCTCTTTCCCAGCTTTTTCCCAACCAAGACCAAACCACATGGTTTCCATTTCATTACAGTAGCGTTCTGCTAAAGGTACCCATGTCTGTATACATTCAATGACTCCTAGCTGCCATAATGAATGAACTCCAAAATCTGAGTGAGTTAAACCTATGAAATGGTTTCTTGCTTAGGCAACAATACTGAGTTTTTCTGGTTGATGTGCACCGCAAGAAAATCCATATACACAGACTCCTTTCAAGGAGGGACTCTGCCATCCATAACACGAGGGCTCATGAGGTCATGCTTAGGGTTGTTGCCACTTCCTTCCATTCCAGCAAAGAACTCAATTTATCCCATTAGGACAAGAGGTCCAATAGAAGACTCTTCACTTGGAAAGTAGAATTCCAAAATGCCATTGTAGAATTTTAACATTATATCCTCTGTCACTTTTAAAGATGCTTCATTTAATGTATTCATTTTTCTCCTTTCTTTTTAGGTATAAAATACAATGTGCAAGCTTTGTTTTTAGTAATTATAATCAATTTAAACATCCATGGTGGTTCAGTGTTTTTAATAAATACTCTCCATCGATTTTGAATAAAATGGATCCAATGTCTTGACATCGCACTCTCCCAGGTTGTTCTTCAGGCTTGCAAGGATCAGACATTCCTCCCATAGGTGAATCTACTCCTCTTTTCACTCCACCCAGGGGTGCCTTAGCCATCCTTCCCACTCATAGCAGGATGGAAAAGCCGAGGTATCACCAACATCAAAAAGATCACATTCCAGAAATGGAGTGATAATTGCCTAAAGTGTTCAAAAGGAGATATGGTTGGAAGATGTGTGGTTCTGTGTGCCTACTCTAAAACTCCAAATAGTAAATTTAAGTGACAAGGAGATGCATTATCAATTACAATGCCCTTCATACTCTGAGATAGGATTGTGTTTGTGTACTGGAGCACAGTAAGCACCTTTGAGAGACTCATTGGAGTTCAGGATTCATGGAAGCAGCACCATGGATGGTGCAGATCATGATAATGATGCGACCAACATTAAATGAATGGGATTAGGGAACTGTAGTATTGTCTCACCCGAGACAGGTTCCCAAGGGCTTGGAAGGGGAGTCTTTTTCCGTTAGCGCCTTCCAATGAGACTGCAGTCCCACCTGCCATCTTTTTTTTTTTCTTTTAATGTGTATTAGGTTTTGAGAGAGTGCAAGCAAGGGAGAGACAGAGAGAGGGGAACAGAAGATCCCAAGCGGACTCTGTGCTGACAGTTGCAAGCCTGACTCGGGGCTCGGCTCGAAGTCAAGAACTGTGAGATCGTGACCTGAGCAGAAGTCGGACGCTCCACCAACTGACCACACAAGTGCCCCCCAACTTCCAACTTGATCTCAGCCCTAGGAGACTCTAAGCAGAGGACCCAGCTAAGCTCTGACGACACCTGACTCAGAAATTGTGAGAGAATACATAGATATTGTTTCAAGTTGCCATTTATGTTCATTTCTTATGCAGCTATAGGAAACCAAAAAACTGGGAGCTGTCCCTACTGCTCTCTCTCTTTACCCCTAAGCTCCATCTAACATTGCACTTGATAGGGAAAAATCTGCTATAAGATGGCCGACAGGACTGATAAGGAAATACTTGTTCCTGATCAAAAACTCCCCCTTCCAGGTTCTTCTTCCCTTCCTGCTTGTCTCACGCAGTAATAAGGAAGGCGGAAGTAACAGGCTATAATTTTTCCCTCTGCTGATGCTCTGAGCTCAGACCTCTGGAGATTGATCTCCTCTGAGCCAACCTGTGCAAAATAAACCTACTCCCTTCCAAGATCTCCGAGTGCCACTTGGTTCTAACGCCGGGTGATCCAGACCAGATTCCACAACACACTAACATTTAATATTTCAAATTTTATTCATCCACTTCTCTATCTCTAATGTTATTATCTTAGCCCACTTCATCACCACCTCTCAGCTGGATCACTATAAAGGTATTCTAATTAATCTTTCCACTTTCAGTCTCATTCTCTAGAAATCCATTTCTATCCTGAAGAATGACTGACTTAAAAAATTTGATCATATCATTCTTCCCTTAAAATCTTTCCATTTCTTCACATCAAAGGTACTCTTTAGTGAAAATTTATATGCAAGGCACTGGGATTAAAACCTTAATGATTAGAATTCTAATTAATCCTGACAATTTCAGGATGTAGTTACTATTATTATATTTAAAATTTTTAAGGTGTCTTTTGTTGTTAAAAGTAGGCTCCAGGCTCAAGGTAGGGTTCAAATTCACAAACTGAGAAGTCACTTGTTTTAAGGACTGAGCCCGCCAGGCACCCCTATTATTATGTTAATTTTTAAATGGAAGGCCCTGAGGCTTACTGAAACTAAATAATTTCCCCAGGGCCACCCCATTGTGGAGGGTAAATCAACCCTGACATCTTTCAGTTTCTTAAGCAAACACACTTTCTCTCTCACCTGCTGGAGTGTTCACTCTGCCCAGAAAACCTTAGCCATCTTCTCTGACCTGCTCCTCTTTTATACTGTAGACTCAGATTAAAGTTTATTTCTCCAAAATGCCTTCCCTGAATTTCTGGAATACATTCTGTCCCCTGCTGCGTACTTGCGATTTCCTTCCTAAACTATCTCTGCATAGGCTCGTGATCAAGTGATGTCAACGTCCCTGTGAACTCTAATAACGACTATGATTTTCCTAAGTTCAGAGCAGCTTCTTACTATAAGAGGTTGGAAATAGATTGCTTTGTATCTTTAAATTCTTTTTCCATAAACTCTTTGATAATTCAGTGGAGCTTATAATTTTATTTATTCTTGAGGATGCTGCCTGTGTAATTGTATTCTAAAATAGTTCATCATTATGATGATATGATTAAACATCTGGAAATACAAATAAAAGCATCTTTTGGGTATTCTGCTCAGAGAAAGATAATAAACTGCCTGCCTGGCAACAACAACATGTCACTTCCTCAAGTTGAAATGTAGTCTCATTTTTCCCGTCCCAAATAGACTCGACTAATGTTCTTATAAGAAAGTGACACCGCCCAAGGGCCCTTGCCTCGGCGCTATTAGGAGTACCATTATTCCATTTTAATAGATGTGTTGTCTCATATATTCTAGAACCATTTGGGAACCATTAAAGAGACAAAATGATAAAGGTTAAAAGTTATAGTTACTTTCACAGCCATAGTTAGACTAATGCATCTTCGGTAAGGACGGCTTACCCATCAAGAACACTTTCAGAATAGTCTGTTAACTTTTTCATAGAGAAAATTACTCAGAAGGAAAAGAAAGGATTATAGGCACAATCTGTATAAACATTGGTATTTGTCTGGCAAAAATACAGGTTGAGAGGGAGAGAGAAGAACGTGAAGGGTATAAAATTATAGAAAGAACGCCATAGAATGTTTCTTTGGTGTGTATATACACTCCCGTCAAATAGCTATTTTAATAACACAATTCCAGGCAACTTTTGGATGGCATGTTATAGAATCGTTAAAATGGTTTAGTATTTGGTCTGTTAGGGTAGACACAGGAGATGAAAGCATTAAATAATTTATTTGACTGTACTTATTTTAAGAAGAGAAGAAAGTAAACAACGTAGATTAAGACCACATAGCAATGCAATGTAATACTTAAAACCGTGAGGTTCAAGTTGCTACTGGGGTAGGGGATATTTTTTTACGTCGATGAAAACTGCATTAGTTACGCCTCTTTGGGATGCAAGTAGAAGCCCAGATTTAACTAATTTGACTGTGAAACTTTTCTTGAACACCAGGAATAAAAAAAGCACATGGAACCCACAAATAGCTCACGGGGCACTAAGCACCATTAAGACTGTGGCACCTGGGTGGCTCAGTCGGTTAAGCATTGGACTTCAGCTCAGGTCATGATGTCACAGTTCATGAGTTCAAGCCCCACATCAGGGTCTCTACTGTCCGTGAGGAGCCTGCTTTGAGTCCTCTGTCCCCCTCTCTGTCTGTACCTGCCCTACTTGCACTCTCTCTCTCAAATAAATAAATAAATAAATAAATAAATAAATAAATAAAGACTGTGTTTGTGTCCCTCATGTCTGCTTCCCTCAGCAGGTTGATTTCATTATTTTCTTACAGATGATTTTCTACACATGATGAAAACACAAACTCTAATAACTACAAAGTTTTGTCTTATGACCTCAGTTCCCTGAGAGACATTTCCTTCATGCTGTCTCTGGTCTTAAGAATGAGAGTTGGCCAGGAAGTTGGCTCAGTGATGCATTTTGGGGTGAGAGTCACATCTGGCTCAACCAATTGTGATCACATTAGAAAAAAAAAAAAAGGAAGCTCCTGAAAATAAAAGATGGGAAGAGTGGGAGATTGTCATATTCATAGAAGCCTGATTCAGGTCAGGTCAAATCATGGGTAGCTACTCTAATAACACGGGTGAAAGGTATAAGAGTTTATGACACTAATAGAAGAAGTTCCTAGCAATAAAATAACTTAAAAATAGATAGCGAGGTCACCAAGATGGAATAGGAAGTTCCAGCCTGACTTTTCCCACAAAAAAACACCAATTTAACAAGACATGTGGACCAAAATGTTGGCATTTAGATAATCCCCACATCCAGGTAAGAGGTTGCCATACACCGGGAGAGCACAAAGCTGAGAAGAGCTGCGCTGAGATGCATTAGAAGGTCAACTTCACTGTCCCTGCTTCAGCTCCTCTCCCAAGCGGGCACAGCACAGCACTGAGACAGAACAAGCCTACTAGCTACTTTTCCCTCAGGGAGCAAGAGAAGAGGAGGGCATTCCTGCATCCAACCTTCTGGTTCTTCAGAGGGCTATCTGAGGGTCTAATGTATGTCTTACTTCATTTGGAGCACTTAAAAACTGTCACAGGACACAAAGAAGGACAATACAAGATGATAAAAAGGTTGGGGTGCCTGGATGGCTTAGTCGGTTAAGCATCCGACTTCAGCTCAGGTCACGATCTGACAGTTTGTGGGTTTGAGCCCTGCATTGGGCTCTGTGCTGACAGCTCAGAACCTGGAGCCTGCTTCAGACTCTGTGTCTCCCTCTCTCTCTCTGTGCCTCCCTAGCTCGTGCTCTCTCTCTCTCAAAAATAAATAAATATTAAAAAAATTTTTAAACAATAAAAAGGTCAATAAAGATAAAACACTTATATATTAATCTAACATCAGCGCACAAATACATCAAGCAGACTTTGACAGAACTGAAGGACGAGAGAGCAACACAATAATAGTAGGAAATTTTAATACCCCATTTTCAATAATAGATAGAAGATCCAGAAAAATTATCAGTAAGAAAACAGATGACTTAACACCATAGACCGAAGGAACCTAATACAATTACCAGGACATTCTACCCAAATATAGCAAAATGCACACTCCTTTCAAATGCACATGGTGCATTCTGCAAACTAGACCAAACAGGCCACAAATCAAGTCTGAGAAATTTAAGAAGGTTAAAATCATACTGAATATCCTTTCTGACTACAGTGAAACTAGAAATTACTGGCTGAAAGAAAACTGAAAAATTCACAGATATGCGGAAATTAAATAATACCTTCTTGAATGATGAATCAGTCAAAGAATAAACCAAAAGAGAAATTAGGAGATATCTTGAAAACAAAACAAAAACAAAAACAAAAAACAAAAACACAGTGCACTACAACTCCAGGATGCATCAAAAATGATAGGAAGAAGGAAGTTTACAGCAATCAAGTATACATTAAAAAAAGAAGATATCAAATAAACAGCCCAACTATATATCTCAAAGAAGTAAGAACAACAGCAATAAAAGAAGGCCAATGTTGTCAACAAAGGACATAACTTAGAGCAGAAATAAATGAAATAGAAAATAGAAAAACAATAGGAAAAAACTATAGTAAACCAAGAGTTGCCTTTCTGCAAACATCAACAAAATTGACAGACCTTGGAAAAATAGAGGGTAGACTAAATAATCAGAAATTAAAGAAGAGACATTATAACTGATATCACAGAAATTCAAAGATTATAATAGACTACTTTGAGCAATTATATGCCAACAAACTGGATAGTTAAAAGAAATGGACAAGTTTCTAGAAAGCTACAACCTACCGAGACTGAATCATGAGACCTAAAAATGTAAACAGACCTGTAACTAGTAAAGAGATTAAATTAATAATAAAAAAAATCTCTCAATGAGGAAAAGCTCAGAGCCAGCTGGCTTCATTGGTGAATACTATCAAACATTTGAGGAAGAACTAACACCAATCCTTGGCAAGTTCTTCCAAAAAAATTGAAGAGAACACTTCCAAATTCATTTTATGAAGCAAGCATTAACTTGATAGCAAAGATAGAAAAGGACCACAGGAAAGAAAACTACAGGCAAATTTCGCTGAACATAAATGCAAAGATTCTCCACAAAATATTACCAAACCAAATTCAACAACCCATTAAACCAATTTCATACAGCATGAACAATGGGAATTATCTCTGGGATGCAAGGATGGTTCGACATACAAAAAGCAATTACTGTATTACACCTCATTAACAGAACAAAGGATACAAATTGTATGATCATCTCAATAGATACATTAAGACCATATATGACAAACCCACAGCTAACATCACATTCAATGGTGAAGAATTAAAAGCATTTCTTCTAAGACCAGGATAAGACAGGATGTCCTTATTCTCTCCACTTTTATTTAACATAGTACTGGAAGTCCTAATTGGAGCAATTGGTCAAGAAAAAGAAATAAAAGACATTCAAAATGTAAAAGAAGTAAAAAAATCTGTTTGCAGATGACATGATCTTATATGCAGAAAACCCTAAAGATTCTGGTGAGAAAATAAAAGGTTAGAACAAAAGAAAAATTGGTAAAGGTGCAGAATACAAAATCAACCTGAAGAAATCAGCTGCAATGGTATACACAAAATAATTAATAATCTAACAAGAAAATTAAGAGAGCAATTCCATTTAAAAAAGGAAAAGAATAAAATGCTCAGGTCTGAGTTCAACAATGGAGATGAATGACTTGTGTACTGAAAACTACATCATATTACTGAAAGAAATTAAATATAATACAAATAAATGAAAGATATCCTATGTTCATGGATTGGAATATTTTATATTGTTAAAATGTCCATAGCATCTAAAGTAATCTACAAATTCAATGCAATTTTTAGCAAATTCACAATAGAAATTTTTACAGAAATAGAAAAATAATTCTACAATTTATATGGAACTACAGAGGACTGAATATGCCAAAACCAATACTGAATAAGAAAAACAAAGCTGGGGGCCTCACACTGCCTGTTTTCAAAATATATTACAAAGCTATAGTATTCAAAACATTATGATACTGGCATAAAAACAGACATGTAAAACAATGAAACAGAATAGAGAATTCAGAAACAAACGTATGCATATATGGTCAAATTATCTTTGACAAGGATGACAGAACTACACAATTTGGAAAGAAGGGTTTTCTCAACAAATGATGTTGGGAAAACTGGATACCCGCATGCAAAAGAATAAAATTAAGCATATTTCTTATACCATATACAAAAAATGAACAGAAAATGGACTAAAGACCTGAAAATATAAAACTCCCAGAAGACAACATAGGGGAAATTTTTCATAATATTGGTCCAGTAATGATTTCTCAGCTGTGATACTAAAAGCACAGGCAACAAAAACAAAAATAGACAAATGGGACTACATCAAACTAGCAATCTTCTGCATAGCAAAGAAAACAATCCACAGTGTGAAAAGGCAGCCTATGAAATGAGGGGAAGTATTCATAAACCATATCTCTGATAAGGGATTACTCTCCAAAATATGTATTTTTTTATGTTTATTTATTTTAGAAAGAGACAGTGTGAGTGGGGGTGGGACAGAGACAAAGAGGGAAACAAAGAATCCAAAGCAGGCTCCAGACTCTGAGCTGTCATTACAGAGCCCGACTGGGGTCTTGAACCCATCAACCATGAGACCATGACCTGAGCCAAAGCCAGACATTTAACCTACTGAGCCACCCAGGTCCCCCCAAAATATGTATTTTTAAAACTCCTACAATTTAATAGCAAAAAACCAAAACAACAACAACAAAAAAAAACCCAAAACACTTATTTTAAAATAAGTGAGGGGCACCTCAGTGGCTCAGTTGGTTAAGCATCAGCTCAGGTCACGATTTCACAGTTTGTGAGTCTGAGACCCACATCAGGCTTTCTGCTGTCAGTGCAGAGCTTGCTTCTGATCTTCTGTCACCCATTCTCTCTCTGCCCCTCCTCCACTATCTCTCTGTCTCACTTGCTGGCTCTCTCACTCTCATTCTCTCAAAATTAAATAAAAATTTTAAATAAGATAATACAGAGGACACTTGTGGAGATTGAGCACTGGATGTTATATGGAAACCAACTTGACAATAAACTATTAAAAATT
This sequence comes from Hyaena hyaena, assembly GCF_003009895.1. Taxonomy (NCBI): domain Eukaryota; kingdom Metazoa; phylum Chordata; class Mammalia; order Carnivora; family Hyaenidae; genus Hyaena; species Hyaena hyaena. Next base: position 6,060,970 of record NW_024080643.1, on the reverse strand, counting down.
TTTTTTTTAATTTTAAATGTAAATAAAATAAAATAAGATAATATAGGTTAAGAAAAGTGATTAAACATTTGCCCAAAGAAGACATATGAATGGCTCACAAGTATATGAAAAAGATGCTCAACCTCACCAATCATCTGGGACAGGCAAATCAAAAGCATAAGTTATCACCTCAAAGCTTTTATTCATTTATTTATTTATTTTGAGAGAGAGAGAGAGAGGGCACAGGTATGAGCAAGGGTCAAAGAGAGACAGAGAGGGAGAGAGAGAAGCAGGCTCACCTGAAGTGGGCTTGAGCTCATCCCGTGAGGGACTTGAAATCATGAGTCATGAGATCATGACCTGAGCCAAAGTCAGATGCTTAACCAACTGAGCCACCCAAGGTGCCCATTACCTCAAACCTTTTAAGATGCCTATTATCAAAAAGACAAGAGATAACAAGTTCTAGTGCGGATATGGAGAATAAGAACACGTATATGCTGTTAGTGGGAATATGAAGTGGTATAGATACTATAGAAAAACAGTGTGGAGGTTCCTCAAAAAAATTAAAACAGAACTATCACGTGATCCAGCAATTTCTTTTCTGGGTATACGTTCCAAAGAATGAAAAGTTTGGTCTTGAAGAGCTGTTTGCATTCTGGTGTTCGCCTGTCTCAGCAGTCAAGAGGTGGAAAAAACTAAATGTCCATTGATGGATGAATGGATAAAGAAAATGTGTTATATGTGTACAGTGGAATATTACTGAACCACATAAAAAAATAAGGAAATCCTATCATATGCCACAACATGGATGAATCTTGAGGATATTATGTTACATGAAATAAGCCAGTCGCATAAAGAAAAGTGCTATATGATTTCACCCGTGTCTGGCCTCTAAAGCAGTCAGTCTCATAGGAAGAGAAACTGGAATGGCAGTTGCCAGGGGCTGGGAGGGGAGAGAAATGGGGAACTGGTGTTCAATGTAGAGTTTCAGTCACACAAGATGAAAAAGTTCCAGAGTCTGCTGTATGACACGGTGCTGACAGTTAACAGTACTGTACATTTATATTTTTGTTAAGAGGGTAGATCTTATGTGTCTCTTACCACAATAAGAAAAACTTTAAAATATGAGGTCAACTTTATGGATAAAAAAACAATAATAAAATATGTATATCGAACTGCCCTATTACTTTACTGAGAAAGTAAAACTACAGCTGCTACAATTTCTTTCATTTTTATATATTAGTCTTCTACCTTTTACTAAAGGGCTTTCCATCTCACTTAATAAATGCAGGAAAGTCTATTGGACATTTAGAAGAAATTTCACTGAGTTATATTTTAATGATAAGGAAATTGAGACTTAAATGAGTGGCATAAATTTCCCAGGAATGCGCAACCCATTACAGGCAGAGCACAGACTAAACCACAATCTTCTTGGTTCCAAATCCTGAAAACTCATGATCAAAGCCCAACAGGTGCATATCCAGATCTTTAGAGAAATATACTTTGAAAAGAAGCTATGACGTATGAATAATTCTTTACAACAACAGAAGTTAATGACAATTCTCCTCTTCATTATTAGCAAGATAATATCTCCCCTGATTTCGTTTGAATTATGTTAGCTCTGAACAGATTCCTTTCCTGCTTCCATTATGATGTGATACATCACTCCAAGCCATCTTTGTGTAAACACAAGAGTCAGTTTGGCTGCTGTGGGAAATTGTTAGGGCTGATGGGAGCAGAAACACCTGCTGCAGTTCTCTCTAACGGGCCCTAAATTACGACTGTCGAAATCCTGCCTCCGGTGAAACCATACAGGAGAAATGTTCCAACTAATCCGACTGGGAAGACTGTCAACTGGTAATGGGTGAAAATTGTATCTTACATCTGGAGGAGTCGGACGTCTTAATGAAGGTCCTTTCCCAAATGTGCTGTGATGGCATCATTGTGCCCCTTCAACATATGGTTGACATCCTATAGCTTCCCGAGTCTGTGGTTAATGTAGTGAATAATGAGAAGGTTTCCATCAAGAAAGAATTCCATTTTATTCCAGATTTCGAGGATTGAAAGCTTCTCGAGCGAAATAAATCAGTACTTCGCCGAAGCCCATTTATTCTGTTCTCCTGGTTTTAATTTTTTTTTTTAATGTCTTATTTATTTCTAGGAGACAGAGAGAGAGACAGCGTGAGCAGGGGAGGGTCAGAGAGAGAGGGAGTCACAGACTGAAACAGGCTCCAGGCTCCGAGCTGGCAGTCAGCACAGAGCCCGACACGGGGCCCGAACCCACGAACGTAAGCGAGATCATGACCTAAGCGAAAGTCGGACGCTTAACCGACTAAGCCACCCAGGCGCCCCGATATTATTTTTAAAACCAGGAGAGGAGCGCCTGGGTGGCTTAGTCGGTTGAGTGTCCAACTTCAGCTCAGGTCATGAACTCACGGTTTGGGAGTTCGAGCCCCCTTTGGGCTCTGTGCTGACAGCTCAGAGCCTGGAGCTGCTTCAGATTCTGTGTCTCCCTCTCTCTCTGCCCCTCCCTTGCTCGCACTCTGTCTCTGTCTCTCTCTCAAAAATAATAAAAAGGAGTCAAAATGGGGAAGAAAACACCATCAATATTGAAAATAGGTATGGTCGTAACTCCCCAGTGCAAAATCAAGAGAACGTTTGCCAAATTCTGCAGTTTGGATGAAAACAAAAGAGGAAGCTTTGAGTCCATCTATATATGAGCACAGAACAGTGGGCAGGAGACTGGGAAATTCTAAAGCACTGTCAAGTAGAACCAATTGGAAAGGGAAAAGAGAGAGGGAGATTTGTGGGGTTTTTGGTAGCCATTTAGATTATCTTTTGTTTTAATAAACTTTATTAACTGTGATATATAAATATATATATGTAAATATGATACACACACCTGCACACACACATATACATATAACTGACTCATTCCAAGCAATTTGATGAGATGTGACAAACGTATGCATCTGTGTGACCACCAGCACGTCAAGATACAGAACACTTCCATCACCCCAAAAAGCCTCTTCAGACAAATTACCGTTAGTTTCCTCCCACCCTTAACCTTGGCCCCAGGAGCCCCTGATCTTTCGGTGACATGGATTAGTTTTACCTTTCTTAGAATCTCATGTGAACGAAATGAGGCATTCTGCACTCTTTTGTGCCTGCTTTCACTCGATCTAATGTTTTTGTGATTCTTCCATCACTCAGTTTGTTCCCTTTTAAAACAAATATTTTTTTTTACATTTATTTATTTATTTATTTTTGAGAGACAGAGGGTGAGTTAAAAAACAAGAAGTATGGTTAGAAACATGGTACTCAGGAAATAAAAGTGTACATGAGTATGAACTCTAGGATTAGCTTTGGAAGTAATGGAATAATAAATTAAATAGAATTATATTTTGAGAGAGACAGATACAGTGCATGTTGGGGAGTGGTAGAGAGAGAGAAAGACAGAGAATCCCAAGCAGGCTCCACACATGGGGCTTAAACTCACAAAACCGGTGAGATCATGATGTGGGCCAAAACCAAGAGTTGGACAATTATCCAGCGGAGCCACCCAGGCGCCCCTATAGAGGTTTTAATAAGCTTTTTGGCTGTATATTTACTGAAAGAGAAAGGAATATGCTGCAAAAATTTATGAGTCCAGCAATGAGCACATTCCTCATGAAATGGCCTGGTAACCAAAGAAAGACACAGCAAGGGGTGAGAGGAAGGAGTTCTCAGTAACACGCCTGGGGAGATGGGCGGGGGCCTAGATCATAAAGGATATTATAGGCCATGTTAAAAAGTTTATCTCCATCAGAAAAGCAATGGGAACATATTGAAGAGCTTTAAGTAGAGGAGTGGCGTATTAGATTTGCATATTTTAAAAGTTTCTTCTGACTAATCTTGGAGAATCAATCAGAGGGTGACAAGAATAAATGCCAGAGAATTCTTCCAAGGTTTTTTAAACAAGAAATGATAAAAACAAGGGTTAAGGTGGTAAAAGTGCAGGTGACAGAAATAAATATTTAAATATTTAGTGAAAGGACTGTTTTTTTGGGGGGGGGAAGGGGGAATATAATGGTGAGCACCAAACAGATGTCAGAGATCACTAAACCATAGGAATAGATGAAACCATTAAGAGTGAGTAACGTCTATACCGGGTTGGATTCAGGACAGGCCTCCACTATTCAGAATGGTAGAGGAACATGTGAGGCATGGTGAGGACCCAGGCAGATAACTAGGTGAGTGCCATGTCATGTTTACTAAGGAAAAGTTGTTTCTAGAACATTCAGTACTCAGAATGCTACTGATAAGACAGCAGGAGAAAACCAAAGCTCAATCTTTGGGTTCTTTCCTTTTCCCTTTTTCTTACTAAATAATGAAAACAGCTTAAGCCATATATTCTCATTGGATTTTTTTCATTTTTTCACTTTCATTTTTGCTCTATCCTCTAAAAGTTTATACTCACTATTCTCCTTCAATTTTATAAATTACCAATGATTACAGTTACTTCCTCTCTATCAAATTGTTATTTTAGACAATGTTATTTTAATTTCCAAGTGATTGTATTTGTGTTGCAGTAGCAGTTAATGTACACAAAGAGGATTTGTAAAATTCATTTGAGGTCCGATGATTACTTGGTTAGTTTTCCCTTCCTATGGCATTGTGAATTGGGTTGACTTTTATTCCATGCTGACTCCACTTAGATCTTAAGTTGAAGCAAGCTGATAAAATTCCAGTGTCCAGTTTCCCTTCTCCTGAATTTCCAGCACTAATATGGGAGTCTCTTTACTTTTCAAATTTCTTTCATCATTTCAGGAGGAATCTGGAAATAATCAGGTGTGTACTCAGTCTATACCACCTGGCCCAGAAGCCAATGACAGATAATAGTTGAGTTGTTTGATGCTACAGCTCCCTTTCCTCCCACTGTAAACCATTGTATTATTTTTGTTCTCTTCAAAACACTCCGTGTTTTTGTGACTAGAACAATGTCAATGTCAGGGACATTTTAAATTCTTTTTGAAGTCACTATCTGCTTAGAACTGAAGTTGAAAACCAACAGCAAATTCCCATTTGATTGAGCCATGCTTTTTTTTCTACATAATGTGATTGCCTCACCTTCTGGCAACAATAACTCAAGAGTAACTTGAGGGTATGTCTGTGTAATTGCTTTGTACTCAGAGTCACAAAGCCAATAATGAAACCGCAAGAGATGGAAGAGATCCTCTAATTAGTATACCCCTTGTTTTGTAAATGAGGAAAATGAGTCATGGCTAAGACCTTGCGCATCATTATTTTGTGCAAAGTAGGCATTCATATTTATACAAAGAACAATGTCTTACATAATAGAAAACTAACAACTTAGAATAGTGTACGGAAGTATAATTTTTAAAAGGGCTACATATAACTTCAGGTCCTTTCAAAGCTAGATAGACTAGAAATATCTTTTTGTCAGTCTTTAAAAACAGCTATTGATTTACTATTCTAAGTGCCAGCAGGTACGTTACTCAACAGTGGAGAGCATGAATTGCACCCAAAAGATATTAGAAGGTTTATCCTGAGATTTTTGCCTTTCAAAAGAATTGGAATTCCTTGACTATGAAGACATGTTACTTGTAAAACATCTACCTATCTCTTAAAGGGAGATATATCCCGACTTAGTATGTCTATTTATGCAGTCTCTACATGAATAATTGTCATTTACTATGGTCTCGCTGAGTTTTGCTGTAATTTTTGATCTCTTTCTTCATCTTCAAAATATAGACATGGGATGTCACTGGTGGTCTTAAAGGTAGCCCAGTGACAATGCTAATACAAATGCTCGTGATACTTTTATTCTCATCCTAATTTTAGTTTTCTTATTTTATTTTATTTTTTAATTAATTTATGATTTTGAGAGAGAGAGAGAGAGAGAGAGAGAGAGAAACTCCCAAGCAGGCTCCACACTGTCAGCACAGAGCCTGATGCAAGGCTGAACGCACTGTGCGTTCTTGACCTGAGCAGAAATCAAGAGTTGGAAGCTTAACTGACAGAGCCACCCAGGTGCCCCGTCCAATTTTAATTCTAATACTAATACCAGCTAACGCTTATTGAGTGCTCGCTAAATAGCAAGCTCCTTCCTAAATGCTTTGTGTGGATTACCTTTTTTAACACAAATAATAACTATAATTATTTCTAATTTATGGAGCAGGAAACTGAGGCACAGAGTGTTAACTAAGTTTCCCAGGGGGCAGAACTGCTCCAGGCCCCCGGGCCTTCTGGTTCCAGAGCCTGGAGTCGGGTTTTTAAACACCGCTTAAATGCTACCGCTCCATCTAGCAGCTCATGTGGATGTTTGGGTCCCGTCCAAGTAAAAAGGGAGATTGGAGACCCAGCTCCAAATGGACAGCGTCCACAGAACTTGTTCTCTCTCGCACAAACTGTAGGTAACCTGCCTACACTTGACCATGCTTGGTGCAACAGCCTGATGACAGTCACACACGTGAGCAGAAGAGAGATATGGGGTAAATAAATCATACCCTCCAGTTGTCCATTTTGGAGAAGGAGAAAAGACCCAGAAGGACAAGCGGATTCTGCTGAGATGTTTTACAAACATGTAACCAGTGCTTATAACCCAGTGATGAAGAAGGGACCAAACCCACACGTTCATCTTGTAGGTGGCGATTTCTCAGAGGAAAATGGCGGATCTTATTTGCAAATACTTTCTTCTCGATCCCATAACCTTCTTTTACCTGTAAGCCAGCAATTTTTAATGGGGTTCTGCCTTCTTCCCACTGGTGTCAGATAAAGACTGAGAAAGCTCAATGAATTGAACATGAAGCTCATGAATGGGGATAATCTCAGTGAATTAGTGAAGGCTGAAGCAGCTGTCAGTGGGCCCAGGAAAAGCACACTCTGTGGACTCCCATTTTATAGGAGATGGAGAAAAGTAGCTCTTCGCTAAGTTTAAGAGCTAAGTGAGGAATTAGATTAGAGACAAAGCAATTGATGTTTTTAAATTCTTGAACATACATAATAAGGAGACAAAGGCTGTAAAGAGGGAGAAGATGATATAGTCAAGAAGGCCAACTCTTAAGGAATCAAGGACACATGACGGGATGGGGAGAAGCCATCGTTCCCACTGACACTGATGACAAGGGGTTGGCCGTGGACGACGTGGGGAAAAGGCCGAGGTAACTTCCACCCATAGCTTTTATTTCCCTTGTGAAGTCTGCAGGGCTCAGGAGTATTCACTGATTTCAAAGGTAGTTTGAAATTGGTAGTTGAAATACTATTTTGAATTTCAAATGAAGTATCCTGAAATAAATACTGGGAGAGACAAAGCTGGTCAAGACTTTGTCCAGGGCAGGAAAGGACAGAAAAGATAGAAAGGAAGAGGCAGTAAAATGGTGCCATTTAAGATAATTTATATTTAATACTTTGTTAAGAGAAACACAATTTGAAAACCTCAGTGTAAACTTACTAAATTGCTTCATATTCTGCACACATCTTAATAGCCGCACCAGGTTATTGCTACCATCTATAAATTATTTTTGCCATCTTTTTACTTTGACAAATTCAGAGGAAAAAAGAAATATTCCTTCAGTTCCTATGTTCTGCAGTCTTGTGATCTGAGTTGAAAGTCATGCTGTAGATAAAAGAATATAAACATTTTCAAAGAAAGAAAAAGGAAGGAAAGAAGGAGGGAAGGAAGGAGGGAAGGAAGGAAGAAACTGAAAAGCAGCATTCCTTAAAAGAGAAACATAAGAGTATATTAGTATTTTGAAATTTGATATCAATGTATCATTTTTATGTTACAAATGATACAATACAAATATTGTATCAAATGTTACATTTGATATCAATGTAACATTTTTAAAGGGCTGAGTGTATTTTACTCAAACATCAAAAGCAACGGAATTTAATGGCGAAGCATGTGCTGGTTGAGGCTACGAGACAGTTTTCAGTGTCAACTCTGAAACTGAGCCTGTATCCAAAGCCAGACGAGCTGCTTTGATGAGAGTTCATTCCAAAAATCTTGCGTTTCAGGATCAGCAAACAGAGAAATCTTAACCATGCAAAGAAATCATAACTGCAGTTCTGACAAGTTCATTTCAAAATACTCACAATGAAGTCCTTCTAAGTGAAAGGCAGTATATAAATCTCTGCTTGACTTGAATGAAGTCTTGCCCATGACACACGCCCTTACCTTGCTGAGTAACTTTCTAGATTGTAAAAAGTTTTCAAAGATGAAGACTCAACCAAATCCAACACACAATCAAAGCCCAAAATAGATGTTAAGTTGTTTACACTTCTAAGTGAATGTTTTAATTAATAATAAATACTGTCTCTTTTCAGTTGCTGGATTTTTTTTTTTTTGCAGTTTTTATTCACACACTTTTCCAAGACTTCTTGAAATTATAATGTCCTCATAACTATTAGCTTTATCAACCCTAACACCATATATGTTTGGACAGATCTAATTTCCGCCAAACCTTCCCAGTTACTCATTTCACTCTACTATAAATAGCAATGCTCACACCCCTTCCTCTGCCCTCGTTTATACGTGATGTGAAATCACAGAGCTTTCTCCTCGATGATGGTAAAGATGAGGCTGTCTATTCCTAAGAGAAAAAAAATGACCAGCATTTAATGTATGATTCTGTGCTAAGAACTGAGAGAATTCTTTTACTTTGATTATCAATCTTTACGACAACCATTGGTAGAATCTCCATTTCACAGATTAGGAAATTGAGACTCAGGGAGGTTACTCGCTTCCTGACAGACACTCCGAAGAGGCCATATCCTCTCCCACACCTGATGACCCCACTGAGGAAATGAAACCAACCAACCAAACAACCAACCATAAGGTCCATTCTTGCTCCACCCATTATCCTCACAAATATACTCAGTCCTCCTCCTGATACAAAGAGAGAAGTTTCTCCGATCCTTTTGAAATGCAGTCATCCCACTTAAACACTGGATCCTTACCTCTCTCCCTTTCTCAAGAAATACATGCAGCCATTAAATTATTTCTCTTCTGCATTATTTTATTTTGTTTTATACTATTTGAGAGAGAGAGAGAAAGAGAGAGAGCTCATGCACATGAGCAGGGGAGAGGGGCAGAGGAGGATTGCAAGAGAGAATCTTAAGCAGGTGCCACACAGCCTTAAGCAGGCTCAGCACACATCCCAATGCAGGGCTCGATCCTGTAACCCCATGATCTGGGATCATGATCTGAGCTGAAATCAAGAGTCGAACACTCCCCTGACTGAGGCCGCTGGGGGCCCATCTTTACTGCACTTGAATTTACTGGATCATTCCCATTAGCATACAGACTTGCTCTCTTACCTCCCAACTTTGAGAAAAACCTCCTGACCCCCATCCCCCTCCGTCTGTATCATCCCAAACTTCTGTTCTTTCCTATATCAAATTCTCAAATGAGGTGTCTATATTGAACACCTCAGTTTCCTCTCTTTCATTCACTTTTTAACCCACTCTAGTCTGGCTTGTGGCCTTGCAGCTCCTCAGACTTGCTCCTCTATAGCCTCCATGTAGCCCGAGGGCAGTGGGCGTCTCCGCACCTCAATTTACTTGGCCTCTGGACCTGGCCTCGAAGTTAACCAACAGCAGGGTTCTGGAGGACTCTATGTCCTTGGGAAAGGTCCCAGCATCCCGTGTCGTGGCTATGACTACAAACATAAAATCTTTCCACGTAGAATCTATTTTATAACTTGTCTAGTCATAGACTCCAGTTTTCTTTTCTGCCTTTATAAAATCCTTAGTCTAAAACCTACTAACCCAAGAACCTATGCACCATAAGAGATCCTTGCCTCTCTCAAAGACACTTGACATGTTGGATGCATCCGATTTGAAAATTAAGATCACAGTAAATTCTGTCAATCCTCTTCCCCCCAAGGCCATTATGTTTTTACATAATGTCTCCACATCTGGAGACAGAGAAGGGTATATGTACATTCTGCAATCAAATTGCACTTGAGTAACTACCCAGTAGTAGAATTGTTGGATCATATGAAATTTCTACTTTTATTTTATTTTTATTTTTTTAATGTTTATTTATTTTTGAGAGAGAGACAGAGACAGACAGAGAGAGATAGAGCATGAGTGGGGGGAGGATAGAGAGAGAAGGAGACACAGAATCCAAAGCAGGGCCCAGACTCTGAGCTGTCAGCACAGAGCCTGATGTGGAGCTCAAACCCAGTAACCGTGAGATCATGACTTGAGCCGAAGTCAGATCCTTAACCAACTGAGCCACCCAGGCACCCTTCCACTGCTTTCCACAGTGGCTGCACCAACTTCCAATTCCTAACAACAGTACGTGAGAGTTCCTTTTACTCATTCTCAGCAACAACTGTTATTTCTTGTCATTTAAATTTTAGCCATTCTGACAGGTGTAAATTGATATCCCATTGTGGTTTTGATTTGCAGTTAGTTCTTCGATGAAGAGTGATGTTGAGCATCTTTCCATGAGTCTGTTGGCCATCTGGATGTTCTCTTTGGAAAAATGTCTGTTCAGGTCTTCTGCCCATTTTAAAATCAGATTGTTTGTGTTTTGGGGTTGAATTGTATAAGTTCTTTATATATTTTGGATACTAGCCCCTTATTGGCATGAATGAGTCCTGGAATAAAAGTTACAGCACAGGGAAAATGGCCAATGATATTGTGATAATGTGGTATGGGAACGGGCGGCAGCTAAACTTGTGGTGAGTGAACATAATGTATAGAGAAGTCGAATCACTCTGTTATATACCTGAAACCAAGGTCACATGTGCCATCTCTATTCATATTTAAAAGCTTTCAAAAAATCTCAGTTGGGACAAAAATTATACTACCCACAAGGAGCCTTGAAATATCCCATTTTACTTACAAAAAGCAACACAAAAATATTTATCATTTGGGGTCACGATCTCCACGCAATGAACTCATTGGGATTCTCTTGTGTTCTGGTTGTGCCTAGGCTATGCCTAGGGGGTACATTCCCCCTTGTCAGCCACTCCTATTCGTATATTTATATGTTAAGGTCTCCAAACAATTTAGCCCAGACACGGAGAGTGTCTTCTGGTTATAAATCCTTAGAAGAATATTCTGTGTCCAGCTATGCTATTCTTAGATAGATATATTGTCTCTAAACACGGTTAATTTTTCTTTCAGTTTACCCTGCGATTGGTCACACAGAGCATTGCCATTAGAAAATAATCTTCATACTTTCTACCAGAAGAACTGGGGGAGACTGTCTTCCTCTTTCCTGGAGTTGCTAAATAGAATAATGTAGCTCGTATCCTGACAGAATAGAGAAAGACGGTGGTATTGGATCTTTCCTAACACATAAAACCTACACAAGGAAGCAAACCAAACAGGCAGAGACACCCAAAAAAATCCTCACCCTGATGAAACTTCTAGGGAAGCTTCTACTGAAACATAAAATACAGGTAAATCAGTTTCTCTTTATTGGTTCAAAATTCTCCTTTATTTTGAAGCATCAACTCACTGTGAGAACCCAGGAGGGCAAAGGAAGATCTAGCAGGAAATCAGTTTAGATTAAATAGACATGTTTTCCTGAATATAGTGGTTTGGCAAACTAGAGGAAAAGTGTTGACCATAAAACTCAAATACCTTATTATCACTCTGGATGTATTGCTGGTTTGGGAGTCTTTCCTTAAGATTTTAAGACTTCAGATTCAAGGAGAACATGAGAAGTATGATCACATGTTTAATTTGGAATCGTCTATGCATGGCATAGTCTTTTTTAAGTTACACATATAATGTCATACAATGTAGACACTCTAAGTTTTACCCACAGTTTTCAGAAATATATATAACTTTTCTTTCCAGTGTATACAGACTGTAGACTTCAGTTTAGGCATCTTTAGTCTGAGCTGAGTGATTTTATGTGGATTATGCAAAGCCTTTGGGATTTAAATCTTTAATTTCCTCCTGTTGCTAAATTTGGTCTATTCCAAAATTTGTGATATCTCTACATGTACACTAAAGAGAACAGAATCAAATTAGGTTTATAAATATTCTTAGCAAAATGGTTTAGCAGGTGGAAAGCTGAAAGAATTGAGCAATTACAGATTTTTTAAACTACATGAGTTCCCGATGCAATCTCTAGGCACACAAACAAATTAGAATTTACCAAGTCCATGGGGCACCTGGATGGCTCAGTTGGTTAAGCGTCTGACTTCAGCTCAGGTCATGATCTCACGGTTTGTAGGTTTGAGCCCCACTTCGGGCTCTGTGCTGACAGCCAGCTCACACAGACTCTCTCTCTCTCAGAAATAAATAAAACATTAAAAAAAAAAAGAATTTATCAAGTCCTTCCTGAGGTAAAGAAAGAAAACTTGAAAGGGAGAAAATGTTGAGGATGTTAGTGAAGTTCCATGGTGCAGAGGTTGGCAGGAAAGATAGATTGCAATGTGATCTGAGTTGTAATCCGTTTGCATTATTAATGAAAATGTAAACTTGAGGAACTTCCTTAAGCTTTCTGAGCCTTAACCTTATAGATAATGAAATTGATGTTGTATGAGAGGTGATGTTTATAATTACAGATACAACAATTGGTAGTTATTTTGGTATAAATGTTGGAACAATCATGGTAGTCTCTGGTCGAGAAAACTTTGAAGTGAGGAATGTGGTTCTTTGGGGCTAAATAATTCCCACGTTAGGTTATAATTCTAGAAGAATAAAAGATACTTCATGTTTGTCAAGGACTCTGCCTTTCTCCTTTCTATTTTCCAAAGGCAAGCACTCTTTAAATCCAGACACGGAAGAATGCGATGAATGATTCACTAATGACTTCCACCTACTCCATGATTTTTTTTTCACGTACAAATGTGAGTAAAATAGTGAATCTGTGTGCTAAATGACAGGTGTCCCTGTCTGGAGGTGTCCTTGTCTGGAGGCCAGCATTTTCATACTCACTCCATTGCCTCACTATAGAATCTGAAATCCCACTCTCTATCCCAGAGACTGCTATCAGCAGAAATCCAAGTTCACTCAATCCCTACACTCCATTTAATTTTCTTCCTAGCATTTGTTACTCTTTGAAATTACCACCTCCTTTGTTCGGTTGTCTGCCTCTGCCCACTAGCATGTAACTCTTGGAGAGCAGGGGTTTTAATGTCTAGGTAACCACCGGATTTCTAGAACAGTCCCTGATGCAAGATGGGCATCGTGCCACTCACCTATCAGTACCATCACCTGCAGTGTGACACTGACAGACCCCTCTCCCTTAGGGGTGATGAGAAACTACAGGAAAGACAGCGACTGATTGACCTGCAGACTCTTGGAATGCACTATTGATTCATGATGCACGTCAGCATCACAGGCACTAGGTGAGGTGATGTCTCAAGTTCAGCTCACAAGATTCATGCCGCTCAAGTCCGATCTTACTGAAACATCACTCATAACTCTCTCTCATATTTCTCTAACGTATCACTGTAGTAACTACATCCGATAACAATGGGTGGGGGTGGGTTTAACTGAGAGAGAAGGAGAAATGGGCTTTCTTATCCGTCTTGGTGAAGGGTCTCCTCTCCAGATCTCTGGGTTTCTTGCTGCATGGAGGTGTATAGGATCAGAAAGTCAGCTCTGAAAACCCAGACGGAGCAAGGTGCGTTAGGTGTATGGGCACGACCGTGCACAGATGCTACACGGAAATATGAAGAAGGTGAAGAAATCCACTCCATCATTTCCTTGACTGCTACTGATCTAAGTTGAGGCCAAATTATCATGGCTCCAGTGCACGTGCTGGCTGAGGAATTTCAGATATTGCCCGCCCCTCCCCCTCCCATAAGATTTCTGAGAATTACTGGCGATGTCTCACCCCCTCTCCTAGAACTGGGTTTCCACCAGAACCATCTTCTGCTGTTTTGCCCTGGTGGGCACCACGCCTGCTGGAGTGGCCATGACCCAGGCGTGGAGGGTGTGGTCGCCCCTGTGGCTGCAGCCTGCCCCCACCCCCAAGACACCCAGCTGCCTTGGATCCTGACATTCTTTGCCAGAGGCCACCTTGGCTCTGACCTTGGCTCTGACCGTTTCTATGGCCACCAGACATATGCACAACCACAAGATGTACAGGAGGGGACACGTACATCTCTTTGTAGCCGGCCCTGTGACTTGTCATTAGGACCTTCCTCCAGCTACTGCTCCAGGTGCTCCCCCCCTGCACCCCACCTCGGCCAAAGCTGTGGGATGGCCAAGGTTGCGACTGCCAGACCGTGGCTGCCACCCTGCCCCATTCTCACTCTCAACATCCCGGAGCAGACATCCTGTGTCTCAGAGCTCCTGAGGTCAGTACTTCAGTTCTGTCCGTTTCTGAACAAACCCTGCTGTCCCTTAATCCAAGACATGCATTTGGCTGCCCTGGGGACATGTTCAGGCGACTGCCACCACTCACAGACTTCTTACTCCTTCCACCAGTGATGCTGGACTGCACTGCTCTCACAAGCCTGGACCGTTCTTGGCTGGGTTCTCTCCTTGAGGGTCCTACAGCCATCCCCTCCCTGCCCACAAACGATTCTTGGCAGGCAACCCCAGAAACTCAATAACTCTCAGCAATGGACGTGGCTTGACTTCTTCTCAGGTGGCTCCTCAGGGTTTCCACAAAGAGTCTTCTTCCAGGGACGATTGTGCCACCGTTTTGGCAAAAATGTTCAGGAATTCTTGAATGCTATTAGTGAGTCAAGGAGTTGCGTTTCAACTTAAGATAGTGACTGAGACCCAGTAAGTGCTTTGTATATGTTGAGTGGTAGTAATAGTAGAGGTAATACTATAAGCACTTAAATTTATCAAACCTTGAGAATATCCATTTCAAGTTGTAATCGATTAAGGAAACATTTATCCAGCACCTGCAACGTGCCCACTCTGTATAAAATACAGCAATTGAGAGATGAATGTAACATGATTTCTACCTCCAAAATGTAATGATGATGTAATTATAAATAACTAAATGGCTAAACAGGAGGAGGTAGAGTGGAGGTGCTCTCAAAGCATTATGGGGACAGAGAAAAATAAACTGCTTGACTATTGACTTCTAGACACTAACCCCATCTACAAGGTCTTCACAGAGCTTTGAAGAGCATGGGAGGAATGGTTTTCCAAGCAGAAAAAACAGATGGTTTAAAAAAAAAACTCTGTGGGGGCGCTTGGGTGGCTCAGTTGGTTGAGCATCCGACTTCGGCTCAGGTCATGATCTCACGGTTCTTGGGTTCAAGCCCCGTGTTGGGCTCTTTGCTGACAGCTCAGAGCCTGGAGCCTGCTTCAGATTTTGTGTCTCCCTCTCTCTCTGCCCCTCCCCCACTCCTGCTCTGTCTCTCTCTCTCTCTCAAAAGTAAATAAAACATTAAAAAATTAAAAGAGCAAAACAAAACCCTGGAAGCAGTATGTATGCAGTGGATTCATTGCAATTCTGGCTTAGAATACACAGGGCAGTGGCCTTGGGTGTGATTAGGAAGAAAGCAATGTTAGACTGTGAAGGGCCCTGTGAGTTAGAATTTTTCTTGTAGGCGATGTAGAATCAATACAATTTTGAGGTATACCATAGCCTAAAATATAAGATACTTTATTTTATTTATTTTTATTTTTTAAATTTTATTTATGGGGGGTGCACAGAGAGGTGGAGAGAGAGAGAGAGAGAGAGAGAGAGAGAGAGAGAATTTCAGGCAGGCTCCACACTGTTAGCGCAGAGCCCAACTCAGGGCTCAAACTCACTAACTGTGAGATCATGACCAAATCAAGAGTTAGACACTCAACTGACCAAGCCAGAGAAGCACCCTTATTTATTTATTTTTTTATTTTAGAGAAAGGGAGCAACTGGGCAAAGGGCAAAGGGAGGGAAGGAGAGAGAGAGAGAGTGAGAGAGAGAGAGAGAGAGAGAGAGAGACTTAAGCAGGCTCCACGCTCAGCTCAGACCCTGATTCCACAACCCTGGGATCATGACCTGAGCTGAAATCAAGAGTTGGACACTCAATCGACTGAGCCACCCAAGTGTCCCTGCAATATAACATTTTAAAATAGCTTTTTATTAAATACTGTACTTTGGAAACCTTATGAGAGCTGAACCATTGAAAAAAAATACAGAAGGGAGAGGTCTGAAATGTGTCAGAAGATGGACACCAGCCCTGCCTATGCCACTCCCTGGGAGGCACTTGGAGAAGCTGTAATGTTATCAATTGCTCTCTGGTAAATTCTAAGAACTTAATTTAGTATCAGGGATTAATTAAGGCATTGGAAGGAACCTGGCTCATGGCCCCTGACCAAGGTCGTTAAACAATGCTGTTTTTGTGTATATGATATACAAAGCTAAGATTCATCCTGATTTTCTTCTATTTTAATGTTTCATCCCATAATTGCGCATACAGAGGCAAGAGACACATTGAGCAAGCTCCAAGGCAATTAGCTAGAAATAGGAGAAATTCTCTTGATTTCTTTCTTTCTGTGCTCTACGGAAGCTTTACTGAGAAAGTGTGTGATGGTGTTCACGTGTGAACCCTTCTCTTTAGAAATGAAGTTACCGATTAAAAGTTTAAAAGCGCGGACTATTATGAATATAAATGGGATTTCAAATACTATGGGCTTCAAAATGATTCTATCCTATGTGATAAGAAATGAAAGCCTCCGACTAAAAGTTATGTTTCAGAGGCAAGCATTTTATACTTTCTATATCCATTATTATATTTTATTACGGGAGGAAGTCTCCTTGGAATAATGCAAGTGTATGTCCTACGTTTGGTAAAGAGCTGTGTCTAGATATTAATAGAGAGTTGTTTTGATAGATCTTTATTATTACAGAGTTTCACAACAATTACTCTTGAGTTCATTTCAGATTCTTTATTACATTCAAATTCGGTGACTCAGATGGTCACGGCATTCAGCATGTCTCCCTTTTCCTCAAGAAGATTTGTGCTTGTTTCGACGGCCCCTTCGTGTCATGCTGGAAAATAAATGGTCTTTATTTTTCCTCTCCTGTGTCAACAGTTTGGGATGATTATATCCCTTCGGAAATTGCTGTTGTTCTGTGGTTGTTTTCAAGGTCCACTTAAGTAGCTAAATCTATTCACATTTTTATCCCTGCGACTGCAGTTTGGAAAAACATAAAACGTTACGCAGCAAAATGAAGGCTGTCTTTAAAGGAAGATGGCAGTATTTGCCTCCATTTAAAGGACAGTTATTGAGCTTTAAAGCAGCTCGGAAGCCTATAGAGGTTAAACGATGTATCCAAGTTCACATCCCTTGAAAGTGGCAGCTCTCCCAGAGTCCAAACTTCAGTCTCTGCTGACATTCCAGGATTTCTCTTCACATCAGTGTTAAGCAACTGATGTTTCAACGTGTGTTTCCTGCACACCTGCGCTCGAGCCGATGAGGAATTAAATACTGTACCTCTTTATGGTTATTCATTCAAAAACCTTTTTCAAGCACCTGGTGCTGGGCCTTACGTTTGCAAAAATAACTTAAACACTGTTCTCTGACAGAGTAATGCTTAGCCTCATTAGGGAGGAAATCTTATTCGTTGAAGAAAGAAAGGAAAAAACACCACTACTGTGTTCATTGCTGTTAAAAAGGAAGTGTGTGGGGGGGGGAAAGGTGGGGCGCCTGGGTGGCCCAGTTGGTTAAGTGACTGACTCTTGATTTCAGCTCAGGTCATGATCTCAGGTCCATGAGATTGAGTCCTGAGTAGGGGCTTAAGATTCTCTCCCTCCTTCTCTCTCTGCCCCTCCCCCATGTGCTCTCTCTCTCAAATTAAAAAATAAATGAATAATCAAGTAAAATAAAATCTAAAAAAAAGGAAGGTGGAAAAGGAGAGTGGAAGGAAGGGAATCTGCACCATGGTAATGAGGTATAGGGCGGAGAGGGTCTGGGGACCAGGCTGCTTCTAGAAGACTTATGGAAGAAGCAGGCAAACAAGCAAAGAGTCCACCATGGTCAAGTATACTACAAAATTCAAACTTTTCTTTTCAACTCACATCCTGGAGAGAGCTCAGGTCCCTGATTTTCGTCTGACTCCTACATCCTGGAAGCCACCCAGTCCCACCCACATTTCTCAAATCCCACCTTCCGTTTCAATTCTCATTTTGACCTTCCTAGCAAAGCCACAATGACCTTAAAAACATGTCACAAGGATGGAAACTTCCCTTGTCTCCTAACCTTCAGTCTCAAACCCTACTCGTAACTGCTAGAGCTCTTTAGAATACATACCTGGCCTTGATAGTCTCAAAATTTTTGATGGCCTCCTGAGATCAAAATAACGAGTTTGTAAAATGGAACTTAGGTCACTTGACTGAACTCACTCTCCTTTATCTATTTCCCTCGCCATGGCAATCACTCTAGCCCAGAAATATTTTGTTATCATTTACACTAAGGAATATGGAGTCCCTGACCCCTGAAATCCTTCAATCTGGTACGGAAGAAAACAAAAAGTCAAAATAGCTGAATAACAAAACACAGAATACTCATTGTACGGGATTGATACGAGTGCTACAGGGTCTCAAGAGAGGTGAGATTTTTGCAATCCACCCAATTTTTTTCCGAATACAATCTTAACCTTAGAAGCCCAAGAACTAAGGCAGATTAAACTGTGATTTATTTGCATCAGATTGACTCCCAAGCCCAGTGCGCCTCAGGGATCTGGGAAACATCCTTAAAAACACTTAAAAGGTCAAGAAGCTTCTCTGTGGCCCAGCTCTCATTGGCGTCCTGACTACTGATTACAAGTTGGAGTCTTGCTAGAGACCAGCGCATAGTATCACCTGCGAGCATGTGAGAAATGCTGAATTTCACCCCTACCCTGGAGGTGCATCAGAAGCAGTACTTTCAGCAGTACTTCATATTCATATGCACATTGAAGTTTGAGAAGCACAGAAGTACTGTAGCATTGGCAGTTTTTGCCTGCTCACCCTCGAATGACTTCCACAGTCCTCTCACTCATCTTACGAAGGTGAACCTCTAACAACAGCGCATCTGTTTGCTACTTTCGAGCCTCCCGTCCCCATCCCCGGGGGGAGGTATGGGACACCTTGTCAGACCGTGTTGTGTGCCCTTCTCACTCTGTGACATCACCATCTTGGGTTTCCCTGCTGGGGCTGTTTCCCTCCTTCAACCTCTAATGGTCAGGAAACATCCTTGAAAACGGGGCCCTAGGCAACCCCCCCACCCCCCGGCTGTGACCTTTCCCACCCCTCAAACAGCATGTGGCCTATCCTCTTGAGAACCTGCAGCACTCAGGACCATTTCTAGACAATAAATATTCCACGCTTTGTGTTTCAGCTAACCTGATTGTTGTTATCTCTAACAGCGGGCTGAGAGCTATCTGGGATGGGGGATTCTGGGGTCCTTAATATTTATGTATATGTGCTAACAAAATATGTCTGGGGCGGAATGATTGCTATGGTAAGGGAAATAGATAAAGAGGGGAGGGGTGAGTTCAGCCAAATGACCTAAGTTCTCTTTTCACCCTGCTGGTAACCAGTGTACCTTAGTCAGGACACGTAGGCTCTGAAATTCAAATTTCCCTTCGGTTACATGGTGAGCCCCGTCCAACTCTCAGATTATATTATCTAGGGGCAGCGGTGGAGCTGCTGCTGGTGGTGGTGGTGGTGGTGTGTGAAACATCTGCCAGGACTATAAATTTCCAGTCACATTAATTGGAATTACAAAACTGAAATCCATTATGCATGAGGGTTTCTTTAATTCCTTTAATTCAACAAGTACATCCTATACTTACAAAACAAATGTAGAAAATAAAAATAAAGAAAATCAGCACTTCCAACAAAATTCCAGGGAGCTATTAGATTTCAGATGACATAAAAATTCATTTTTAAAGAAAGAAAATTTAATCATGAAGTTGGGATTTAAATTAGCTTATTTTATTTACTCTCTTAAAAATCTCATTTCAGAAAGGCTTATAAGGAGTTTCTAATGAAAGGCTTAAAACACCACAAAATGATGAACTAAAGAAAAATAAGAGTAGGGATAGGAAATGCAACACAATGAGGCCCAAAAGTGAGGGAAACTTTTAAGACATTTGCTTTGCCTTGTTCCTGATATACAAGCACTCAATGGATCTAAAGTTATACAGTGCTAAGCTTTTAGATTTTAGCCAACACAAAAAGAGAAACTTTCCCAGTTAAAGACTCGTATCTATCACATAAGATGGGCTGTATCATTTTTGCAATCAAGATCTGTTGAATACTGGAAATACAGTTAGAAAACATTCTTCCAAAGAGCACCTGGGTGGCTCAGTCTATTGAGTGTCTCTTGACTTCAGCTCAGGTCATGATCCCAGGACCATGGGGTCCAGCCCCGTGTTGGGCTTCTCTCTGAGTGTCGAACGTTCTTGGGATTCTCTTTTCCTCTGCCCCCTCCCCTGCTTGTGTGCTCACTCTCGCTCTCTCTCAAAAATAAAATTTAGGGGCACCTGGGTGGCTCAGTCGGTTAAGCGTCCAACTTCAGTTCAGGTCATGATCTCACAGTTCGTGGGTTTGAGCACTGCATTGGGCTCTGTGCTGACAGCTTAGAGCCTGGATCCTGCTTCGGATTCTGTGTCTCCCTCTCTCTCTGCCCCTCCCCTGCTCATGCCCTGTTTCTCTCTGTCTCAAAATTAAATAAACATAAAAAAATAAAATTTAAAATATTTCAGAAAAAGAAAACAGTCTTCCAATAAATATTTGGAAGGTGCCTACTTAGTAGTTCTAAAAAAAATTCAGCTTCATTGGGGTATAATTGACATATAAAATTATAAGATATTTAAAGTATACACAGTGGTGACTTTTATGGGTGTGTGAGAGAGAACATTTGAGTTCTACTCTCCTAGCAAATTTCAATTACACAACACCGTTTAGTGTTGACAGTTGAATGAGGACACGTATGTCTGAAGAGACCATGAACTTTGGTTGGGTTGCTCACCTTTTGTGAAAGATTCTATTAAGACACAGTATCTTGCCCAAAGATAAAGCCAAAATTGTCTGGAGACAATGACTTTGTATCTTTTCTAAGGCACAGACAATGAGAACCTCAAAGTTATTGTTCCCTGTGTGAGTCCAATAATTTTAACCTTGAAAAATGTGAAGGTGAATAAGACACAAGCACTGAGTACAAAGGGAAGAAGAAATGTCTCTATGCACATGGGCAATAAAGGGATTTTACTGTGCCGGGATTTAACTTTAATAAATACTTCATAACAGTCTCCACGATGACACTGGTCATTTGGTTAGATGGAATGCTGCATGGAAAGCTTTAACAGAGGTAATTTTAAAGGTATAGGAAAAGAACATTAAAATGTTAGTGACGCTGATGGTATAGCTGATGTTAAGTGTTCTGTACACTGTGTTTTCCACGACTTTTATAATGTATGTGAATTAGAATGACAGTCATAAATAATGATAAAAATACAAAGAAAAAGCCATGCCCTTCCATTGCAAGATGAATGAAGGCTGCTTTCAAAAGAGTTTCCAGATGTATAATTCTGCAGTCGGCAGGGAGTCTGAATTTCCTCGCCAAAATATTCTGGCTATTTTCAACAAAAAAAGTCACAAATTAATAAAGATACATTGCCTAGAGATAGATTTTAATGGAAGAGAATATACAACAGCAGCATATTTATTACCTTGAATTTGTGATTTAACAGAGGCACATCTGGTACTGGGATGCATAGCATTTAAGCCATCTCTGCACACCTGGGCTTATCTTGTTAAACAAGTAATGCAAATCCAGATGTACTTGAGGACCTCCTCCATTTGTGGGAATTAGGATTTTAAATGTTTTTTTGTTTTGTTTTGTTTCGTTTTTGTTTTTTTAATTTCTGAGAGAGAGACAGCGTGAGCAAGGGAGGGTCAGAGAGAGAGGGAGACACAGAATCTGAAACAGGCTCCAGACTCCAAGCTGTCAGCACAGAGCCCGACACGGGGCTCGAACCCAGTAACCGTGAGATCATGACCTGAGCTGAAGTCGGACGCTCAACCGACTGAGCCACCCAGGCGCCCTAGTGGGAATTAGGATTTTTAAAAAAGCTTTCCAAGTAGCAAAACGCACGCAAGGAGACACAAGAACACCTATAGAAAAACGCGTATTACTATCCAGGTTAAATAAGGCATGTGTCAGACCATAGGTAAACCTTGAAAATGACAAGCGCAATTCAGGATGTACGTTGCTTCAGAAAAACAATCGAGTTTTAAAATGGAAGCGAGAAAAAGAAATGTATAAATATATATGAGAAAGCCAATTTTACATTGAAGGTGATACAGGATCATACTTTTATCCATTCATTAGTTAAAATTGTGTATACAGTTACCGTGTCAGTTTCTGATAGGACACTGGTGATCAAGCACTGACCCCAATGTGCACAGAGCTTCGAGTCCAATGGGTAGCAGACAGCACACATAAGCATGATGTGTACCATACAAGGAAAGCATCTTAATATTTTAGAGAAACCCCGAGAGAGAGAGAGAGAGATCAAGCTATGAGTAATGTCTAATTTTAGAGCTCACCTGCAACGAATTGCCAATAATCTAGACTGCAGCCCCCATAGGTAAAATCACTCCATTGCAAACTTACCATTGCATCAGCAATTTAGCAGATGGGTGTTCGATGAAGATTTACTAAATGATTGAGTTGATGTTGAGTCCTTAACCTTCTCCATCCTGTCTGTCACTCTATCTGACCCATGTTAACATGCGATCAATAATTGCCAAGTGAATGAATGAACTGTTCAATAAGTTAAATCACCGTTTCTCTTTAGGAGAGTCATGACAAGATTTTCATATATTCGGGAAGCTACAAAACCTGTCTGAAATTCGTCTTGCAAGTGACCTTAAATTGCTCAGGCAGTTTGGAATCATACAAAAATCATTATAAAGTGTAATTAAATAATCTAAATCCTGGAAATTACAACCCCTGTAAACATTACCGGGCATGCTGACCCAGACAGCAGGCAGCCAGAGAGCCCTCCGTTCTGCAACATCATCTTTTGTTTGAATCTGTAACCTATTTTCAGAATGAAAGGACACTGTAATTACTAGGAATGTTTTGTTCACATTTGTTCTGGAGAGTTTTTCCTCTCCGAAGCGTCATTTTATTTTATCAAACAACAAAAATATTCCGGGAAAACACAGCTCTAATTGAATATTTATTATTTCTCTTTAAAAGATTGTTTCTGAAAAACCTTGCAACAAATCATTCCTCAAGGCAAAGAATTATCTGTACAATTTATTTTAAGGGTGTTTGTCCTGCTCATATAAGCAAAATATCCAAGCAAAGCTTTGACCGTTTCTTATCTCTGTATTTTTAAGAACAAAAAATCAGGGCATGGTTACTGCTCTCAGGGAAATCACAACATAGCCGGGTAAACACATCAAAGAAACAATCAATGTACTAAAAGTGATGAACTCTTAGTGAAATATACATGATGCCATATAATAACAAAAATCATACGATGCAAATAATTTATAAATAGCTCGGATGTAAGACCCTTAGGAAGGGCTAGAGGAATCCGAAATCAGGTCAAAGAGGTGGCTGGATCTGAGAACTTGAAGGGGAGGCGTTTTGTGTGGAAACACAGTAATGGAAGAGTCTTCTCGTCAGGAGAATCTTCAAAGTCAATACAGTGTGGGGAATAGAAATTTCCCAGGAAACTATTGCCCCTTCAGCTCTGTCTAATCAGACTAAACATTGAGAACTATTCTGTGCAGAAATGGAGGTCTAGGGAGACCTATATGTAAACACACACACACACACACACACACGCATATACATAAATATACACATATATAATGCATATCAAAAGGATATACATGTATAATATCAGATGGCTATATATATTTGAAGAATACATATTATAGCATATATAATATGGCGAATCATATCAGGGAGAACCAAATCCTATCTATGAACACCTATCTAGGACCTAAATTCCTGACCCTGACTCTCAACGTTTGCTTTTCCAAAAGAACTCTTCAAAGAAACTGGCATCTATCTTTCAGATCCACAGATTTCAATCCCAGTAAACAAACTCATCCCACAACCAGCCAGTCAGGAAGATCCAGGCTGCAGCTTCTCCCATGATGGGTTAATCCGACCCTTCAGGGCTCAAGCCGCTGTCACCTCTCACCTGGACCATTTTAATATACTACTGGCACATCGCCCTGTTATAGCCATCTATTCAATGGGTGAAGGAAGCAACAGAAATTTATTTCTCACGGTCCTGGAGGCTGGAAGTCTAGGTCAGCAGGTTTGGTTTCTCCCAAGGCTTCCCATGTTGGCTCCCTCCACGTGCTCCCCGTGTCCTCACATGGCTTTTCCTCTTTTCCTCACATGCCTAGTGTTCCTCATGTGTCCTAATCCCTTCTCGTCTTCAAGAACACGAGTTAGATTGGATTTGGTCTCCAACTTTAAGACAATTGCCTCCTTAAAGGCCAAATCTCCAAATATAGTCACCTTGAAGGTTAGGGCTTTGACCTGTGAATGTGGTGGGGGCGGGGGAGTGAAGGGGGGTGACACAATTCGGTCCATAACCGTACTGTTCAATGGTTTTCCCATCACACTTAGAGGGCGAGCCAATGTCTTTCTGGCGGCCAGCAAATGGTATCTGATGCGGCCATCTTCATTTCCAGGCTCTCCCAAGACTTACTCAAGTAATGGCCTCTTGGCTATTTCTAGAACTAACAGACACACTCTTGTGCTTGCTACTCTTCCTGTCCACAAAAATCTTTCCTGCAGGTCTTTACTGAAAGGCCACTTCTCCAAGAGACCTCCCTACCAGATTTATAGCCTCAACCCTCGGTGCCCATCTGCACATCATAACCCTCTCTCCTGTTTTATATACCAGAGCACTTATCACCATCTCTTCCAATATTGACAGGACATATATTTTATATATTTATGTGTTTATTGTCTGTCACTGAGCTTCACGGTGGCTGAGGTCTTTTGTTTTATTCAGTGGTGTTCTCCCTCATCTTGAACGGGAACAAGTACTCCCCTATCAAGGTGACAGAAATCCATGGCTGTTTTCAAGGGTACACCACTGATGGGGAATTATAAACTATTTCTAGAACATACTTGGTCTCGGCCAATAAATGACCTCCACTTTCCCCTGCTTATTAATAAACTTTTACTCGTTGGTTCTTGGACCTCTTTCTGGTTGCTGACTTTGCACAGCTACTCGAAATCCATTATTGTTTCTTGTTTCTTTGCTTGTTTACTTAGAACATGCTGAAGTCAGCACATACAAATTCATAAATTCAGACCTCAAGGGCTTGTCTATGAAAGCCCATGGTTTTATGGAGGTGTTAACATAAACAATAATACTGCGAACAGAAATTTTAGATGGAAGAAGAGAACACTTATTGAGCACGAGGCCCTTAATAAAGACACAATTTTGTTGAATCCCTACAGCAAGTCTGTGTGTTTCCAATATACTAGTATCAAGTCTAATGATTTGATTGTCTCCTTTCCAAAACAATAGCCTATACTATTCCTTTAATATAATGAATTTCCATTTTTTTCTTCTGAGTGTGCAAAATTTATGTACCGCCCTTGAAAATTTTATATAACAATTCTGTGTTTTATCTTCTCAAGCAAGCTAACGTTCTTCTGCCTGGACATCCCTCTATTCTCACACACATACAGAACACCCTGGATCTAGAGGCTCAGCATAAGCAGGAGCTCAGGGAGGGAATGACAGGCATGTGTCTTTGTCCAGCTACCTCTGGTGCAGACGTCTGCCAACAGCATTTCTCAGGAGGATTCCTTGGCGGGGGGGGCTTCAACCGTTTTCAAAATGCAGCACAGAGGAGTCATAAAGAATATGGACAGCTGAGTTCAAATCTCCACTCTCCCATCCACCTGCTGCATGTGGTGAGAAATGACTCCACTTCTCTGTAAAACAAGAAGGGTGGAGATGATAACGATCGTACTCATCGGTGTCAGAAGGACTGAGTGAAATAGGATGTGGATGTGACTTAGAATTTGAACCCCACAACCTATAAGAGTATTCCACCAATAATGAGTTATTATTCTGCAATTTACTTTGCCCCTTCATACAAACACATCACAAGGTTTTCTTTCTCCTGACGACAAACATTTAGCTGATTTCCAATCTTTTTCCTTAGTACGTTATGCATGCTAACCATTCTCACATGCTTCCACAGGCTTATGTGGAAACTAGGCTAGTGTGTACACGTAGAACAGAGTTTGCTGTTCGGGAAATGTTCATATGCAATTTGTCTACATACTCCAGAAGCCTTCTCTAATGTGTTTGTATCAGGCTTTATTGACCCCAGCAGTGTGTGGCACCCTCACCATCATTCGATACTGTCAGCCTTTATAAATGTTCCTCTCTGGTGTGTGTAAAATGACCTTCCCTTCTCATTTCTGTGATTATCAGCAAGGTTCAATGTGTCTCCTTGCATTGGACGTTCAGATTTCCTTTTCTACCAAGTGTTTATTCACCATGATTTCTGCTGCATTTTATTGGCCAAGGAAATGCATGGAACCAGCCTAGATTCAAGGAGAAGAAAAACAGAGAAAAATCTCTAAATGGGTACAGAACCACACACACAGAGGGCAGGACGGGATTGGAGACCACCCGTCACAATCTGTATTGCATCCTTATCAGTTGTACTGTTTGCCTTTTGTAAGTTTTTGAGTTAATTTTATAGGAGTTACCTATATCTTCCAAATAATCGTTCTCTGGAGGTTATGCATTGCAAATATCATCCCCTTCTACGTGGTTGTTCTTGTCACACTTTACAGTGTCTTTTGACTCACAAGTTTTCAGTATTGCTGCTAGTACACCATCTTTTAATTATTTTTCTTAAAGAGAAAGTTGCAGCTTTTGAGTTAGGTCTCAAAATATTTGTGCAATTCCTGCAGTTTTCTAGAGCAAGCTGGGTAAGACCACTGTTTCATGACCATATCCCAGTGGACAACACAAATTTATCTCCAATTCATGATCCCCTCCAAATCTGACATATCCAATAACTAATTCTAATCATACTCGATATGCTTCTTACTTTGCTTTTCCTCAGTGCATAAAATCCTAAGAATATTCTTTTAAAAATTCCTTATAGGAAACCTGACACACGTCTCATTTCCTTATGCTCCAAAGTGAGCTGTTAAATTGGGCTTTAAGAAGTCCCTTGGGCAGAATGTCTTTCTCTTTGCTTTTCTTCCCCCGGCTGGCACATTTCTTGACATAAGGTAGGCACCACTTGACTGTTTGCTTAATTGTATTTAATTAAAGACACAAAACCAAGGTTAAAATGGTTATAAAAGTTTATGAAGGATGTTTTTAATCACTAAAGTTGAAGCCAATGAAGTGAGAGTTAAGACTATAAAACATCTATTTTATTCCATCTGAAGAAGTCCTAATTATTCTGTTACAGATTATTGCAAAGCATTCTTAAAGATTTAAGAAAAAAACCAGCAAAGAGCACAAGGGTAAAGTTTTAAAATATAGATAGGGAGGTTGAGCCAATTCAGATTTTATTTCTTTGCTAGAGTAAACGACCATTTTAGACTGTAGTTTAATATGAGCTTATGATACTATTCTTGAAATCTGTTCATGACTATTCATGGAGAAGAAGTTTTAGGTTCACTGAATTTACATGTAGCAGGAAGTCACAGCTTGAAACCCCAGAGCTAAGAAACTTTATGACTTCTAATTCAAGTTAATTTATGTCATGAATTTCTAGACATGTAAATTTGTAATCAGAATGATAACTGTTTGTTTCCCCCCATATTTGGTGCCAGTTTCTGGCTGAGTACATTTAATAGTTTTTTTGTACATTCATAAAATAGTTTAGGGTCTCTTACATGTTTGTTTCAGTGTACTAAGCCATGACTTCTTAAACTTCTAGCATAGCCCAAAGTCTCCAAAGACTTTAATACACTTTTTATAAGTGATTCTTAGAACATGATGTGTCTGAAAGATAATCTGACACCATAGATATGGAGTTATTCCAATCAAGGACGCTTTTTGAGACTCTTATGAAGGTCCAGACAATGTCCAAATAGATGCACACTTACACAAAATTTATTTATAAATTTAGGAATTTCAAAGAATACTGAGGTCCAATTCTTTGAACCCAGGTTAAGAAGGTTAATTTGGTGCAATCCCCTTATTGAGAACCAAAGCCCAGAGAGGGGCAGGACCCAACACTTTAGTGAACTGAAATCCAGCCTTTGCTGCCTAAAGTCAATACTTGTTTTGTCTGCGCTGAGCTCAGACTTAAAGGAGGTTACCAGATACAAGTCACAAGATTAGAATTCAAAGTTATCATTAGATGTGAAATGAACTCTAAACAAGATAATAAGTATAGGGGCACCTGAGTGGGTCAGTCCACTGACTGTCTGACTCGATATCAGCTCAGGCCATGATCTCACATTTCATGAGATCGAGATCCGTGTTGGGCTCTGTGCTGTCAGCATGGAAATTGCTTGGGATTCTCTCTTTGTCTCTCTCTGTCTCTCTCTCTGCCTCCCCCTCAAAATAAATAAATAAACCTAAACAAACTATAGGTATAATAATTATAGTCTGTATTTAGAAGTGGAAGGTGACCAAAACAAACTGTCAAAACTAGCCTAAACCTGAGTGGCCAAAATAAATCTTACCAACTGAGCAGGGGTCATCAGTATAGGGTGACTGATGGAAAGGAAGAAGGAAACAGGTAGGTTAATAACGAGAAGGAAAGAGAAGAGAAGGAGAGGGGACTGGATGGGAAGGAAGAGGAGGGGAGGGAGAGGAAGGTCAGAAGTTGACAAAAAGAGGAAGAATGTGCGGTGCCAGGGAGGTGGGAGAAGGACTATGCTTCTGGAAGTTCTCTCTTCTTCAGAACCTCCAAATCTGGAGATGGTTCTAAGACTCACAGAAGGTTTAATGTGACGGGTTGATTTATGGAAACCATTGAATGGACTAAATATTTTTTTTTGAATGATGTAAGGGTCAAAACAAAGATATTTGTTCCAAGGACACACTTTTTGACAACAGCTCATAGCTTCATCCGCCCTTACCCGTGAGGACACATTCCAAGACACCCAATGGACGCCAAGCCTATATATACTATGTTTATTCCAAGACA
The DNA here is from genome assembly GCF_003009895.1 of Hyaena hyaena. Taxonomy (NCBI): domain Eukaryota; kingdom Metazoa; phylum Chordata; class Mammalia; order Carnivora; family Hyaenidae; genus Hyaena; species Hyaena hyaena. The sequence continues at coordinate 6,031,931 of NW_024080643.1, read as the reverse complement.
TGCCTACGATGAAGTTCAATTTTTAAATTGGGCATTGTAAGAGATTAACAGCAATAAACATAAAATAGAACAGTTAGGACATTACACTGTATGTAGTAAAGGTAACATGAATGTGGTCTCTCTCTCTCTCTCCTTCTCAAAATGTCTTGTACCATACTCACTCTGCTTCTTGTGATGGTGTGAGATGATAAAATGATGAAGTGAGGTGAATAATGTAGGCATCATGAAACTACTACTGACCTTCCGATGATAAGTCAGAAGGGGGACCAAGTTTGACGGGGGGGGGGGGGGGGGG
>NW_024080643.1:6021082-6030262 GCF_003009895.1 Hyaena hyaena | reverse complement strand
GGGGGGGGGGTGGAAATTGGTATTTTCTAATGAGCTGTTCAAGTGGGTCGGTCAAGTTTGGGTAGGAAATTTGATAGACAAAGAACTTGAAGACTGATGCAATCATGTTAGTGCAATAACTCAATAATTGTAATGCAATAATTCAAGTCCTACCACCAAAGAATATTGTACCAAAATAGAGGTAATGCTTGGGGTTGACTTAAACAATCACCTAACTTCAGACTCTGTTTAAACTGAGATCTTATTATGACTCTGAAATACTCTTAATTTTGAGACTAAAGTCCGGATTTAAGATCAACAGGTGCTGGGGTGCTTCCTTAGCCATTTCACCCTTCTTTCCCTTCCCCATGCACCTTTCCCCCCCCCAACCCACAGCTTTCCTGTTCAGAATCCCCTCTTCCATTCCTCTGTGTCTAATGTGTTTGCCCTTGTTAATCAGCTGTCAGGAAGATTAATTGGGAGATAAATTAGTTTCTAATCTATAAATAATTCTACCAAAACCCAGCACATTTCCCCCTTGCTTCCCGTAGCTGTATCTCAGAATGTCACAGACACCAAAACAGCCTGACGAAGCTTGAACTTCATTGAAATCTCTGTGGAAATAATGATCTGCAAAACAATTCATTTTCATGGAATGAAACTTGCTGAAGACAAATTTTACAAATGACTCCTAATTCCATATTTTTATTCTCAGAAACCAACACCCACTATCTATATATAAGGTGACCCTAAGCAAGTTCACCTTTCTGGTAAGGTTTTATAAACATCAATAATTTATACAGTTTGCTTGACATGACGCTGATTAGATTAGATTATCTGAGCATGTAAATTTTGAATATATATTTTACTATTTAATCTTCATGACTTAATTACCACTATCTTCATTAGAAACCATTAATTAGCATTCTTCTGTCAGGTCTTCTTTCATACTGTCTTTTGAGTAGCTTGAAGGATAAGTTGGATTTTCCCAGATCAAGAAGGTAGTGAAGGACATTCTCAGTAGTGATCATAGCAAGATTTTTTTTTTTTTTTTGTAAATATGAGTCGCCAGCAATTGTTAGGGCTGATAAGTGTTATAGACTTCATTTCAAACCTAAGTCTCAGATCGAAATCTGTCACACATACATTCATTACAAAATAGACATGAAATAGTTCTATAGCCAGTTCTGTAAGTTACATGAAGTCAATAGCACCTTCCACAAAGTTCCACACAAAGCATCTGTGGCCATATTCCCATTGTAGAACTGTGTTCATCATAGCTCATGGATTATCTTCCAAATCGGTGGCTGAATATGAGACCACTTAGCAACCCAACCCCAAGCTCCACTCCTAAGCCACTTGACCCTCAACATTCTTGGGTCCCCGTGTGATTATGCAAGCATGCTTAAAATGCTTCTATCCAATTTATATATCTTAAACATTCTGAATTTCCCTGGTCAACATGATTTCCATAACCCATTTTGCTTCCTAACAAGCCACAATTTTCATCAAAAGAAACCCACTTCTAACACCCATTATGCTAAGTAGCTGGCTGAATATAGAGACAGCTGAAGCACTATGGTAGCTACTTCTCGAACGTAGTGCTTCAGGGAGAGAAGGAACACAGTGAAGGGGACGGGGAGGGGGAGAGCCAGACTTCTCTAAATATCCCTTGATGTATAGATTTGACATTGCAATTGTGAAATTGACTTACATGTTTGGTAAAAAACAAGAAAATCTGCAAAGAAACCTTCACTTGTTCTTAGTAACCATGATGCTGATAAAACAAATGGTATTAACATCCTGAAAAAGACATGATCCCATATGAGCCAATGATTACAGTCTTCAGTTCACATGTACCAGGAATGTTTGCACAGCATACCAGCAGACATGTACAAGATTATTCATTGAGTCAAAAGGGGGAAACCAGACAAATGTCCGTCAGTAGTAAAACAAATTGTGCTCTAACTCTTCCATTGTAATACGAAGCAACAAAAATGGATTGCTGCTAAATGCAACAATATAAATGAGGTTCATAAACTATAATGTGCAGGAGAAACCAAACACAAATCTATGTATCTATCTATGTATCTATGTTCTATCGTTCTATCTATCTATCCATCTATCATCTATCTTTCTATCCACCTATCTATCTATCTATCTATCTATCTATCATTTGTCCATCAGAGGATTTCATTTAATGTTCCCAAGCCAGGTGAAACTAAACATTTTTTGTTGTTGTTAGAAATCAAGATAGTGGTTGGCACTGAATAAGAAGGAGGGAGCCATACCTGAGAAGGAGCGAGAGTGAATTTACTTGAGGGCTGATAAATTTCTGCTTTCTGGTCTGAATGTTGGATAAGTGGACATTCACAAAGTGAGAACTCACTGAGTTTTACATTTGTGCCTTATGCTCTTTTCTGTATTTCATTTTATTTAAAATTCCTTTTAAGGAAATGGCTGCATTCATTTACACTTGAAAATGTTCAAATTTGGTTTAAAATTTTATTTTAAAATGTATAACATACAATGCAGTGTGTTATACTTCTGGATGTCTACTTAGATAATGTGTTCATTTAATTTAATAACTTAGCAGTAACAGTAATGTGCAAAATTTGCTGTAGCTTGTAGCCAATACAGAATAGAAACATGAAAGAGGTAGTTAAAAATAAAATGAGAAGAATGAACTCTGGCCAAGTTTACTGTCTGAAAAGTAAGATGCAGGAGTCTGGTTCAGTGAAAGGGTATTCTACTCTGGGCCTGTAACTCGTAGACATATCTTGGCAATTTTACCTTTTATTTCTATGAAAATAAATGAATAAAAAACTAAGAACATTAAGAAAAAGGACTTTCAAAATGTCCATTAAATGCAGCAGAGATGCTGCTCAGAGACTCTGAGGCACTGGGTCTCCCATTTTTTCTCAGTGAAAATGCCACCTTTCTGACTTTAAGTTTGGTTCAAGAAACAGGATAACTTTATTTACTCTAGGAGGTAAATATCAGGTAGAGAGAGGCATCAGTTCTTCCTGAACAGGGCAGAAAACCTATGTTGAAAGGATCATGGTACAGCTCAGAACGAAGCTTCTCCATTCCAGCAACATTCTACCTCTCCCAGATGTCCAGTCCCTAGCATCTTCTATCTCTGCCCACCTCACAGTCAGCCATCCCCACAACACACTGGGCCTTGAGCGAAACTCACGCAGTGGAGAACGTGTATTGACAAGGCTCTATTATCTTGCTATTGCTGTAAAGAACCCACGGAAACAAAACATGACATTTGACCAATTGTTCATGACCTGGTTGACTATCAATTATTTCTTACATGGTTTCATGCTGTAGCTCTTCTTCCATAATAGATGAACATGGCTCTTACTCAGTGAAAATTACCCAGGGAATCCCAAGCTGAGAGAGCAAGGTCAAGCTCATTGTCAGCTCAGTGATGGACTATGAAACACACACCACCCCGTATGCAGACAATAGTGGGCACCTCAACAATTTTTTCTCTTTGGGTTGTTAAGAAATGCTACTGACGAGATGACCAATAACTGTGATCTTGGTAGTTATGGAACTTCCAATGGAAATGAAGGATGGAATTATTGCCTAAACCCTGCCAATGCATTTCCTTTCTCCTGGCTGAATTCAAGACTCTGGTGGGATTGCTTCTGGGATGAATGGTGGCACAAGATACCAAGGTGAAGCGTTTTCACACCATGCTATAATACAGTGTTAATCAATGTGGGAAAAGAAAGACATTTTTTAAAAATTCTTTTGAAAAGTTGGAAAATTGGATTCATAATGGTAGATATGCACATGAATATTAATACTCTGGAGAGATCTACACAGATGAACTAACTAGAATGAAACTGAAAATGCTAACAATGGTTGTATTAGGTTAATGGGTGTTGAAATTTGTCTCTATGTCTCTATTTTCCAAATGCTCTCTAAGATTAACTCATTTTAATGATTTAAGAAGGAAATAGGTTAGTAGGTATTATATAGAAAAATATATTCTAAGAATAATGTAATCAAAATGACACATATATCTATATACCCACATATATAAATATAAAAATATATATTAGTTAGATAGATAGTTATGATCTTTTCACCTAAAAGGTAGAAAAGCAGGCAACCTTTTCTACATGAACAGATAGATTTAGTATTTTAATTTTAGTGATATTTTTGATAAGTCCTTTTAGCTTTTGTTTCAATTATTCTTCAATTTTGTTCAGTTATTTATATGAATATAGTCGCTTCACATATCCATTTTTTGTAATTATCTTCTAACATTCTATTGATGTTTCGTGTTATATCTGGCGAATTTCATTGAATTTAGTTGCAGTTTTTAATTTTACACTGTTTGAAAATATGTAGTACAGTGACATTTCCCAATAATGTATAGATAGAATTCCAAAAATTCAAATTACATCTTAAACAAAGATTTAATAATTGGAAGTTGTTAACTAGTAATTTGCTTTTTCAAAAGTACTGGAAACCTATTCCCTTATTTAACATTCAGAAAGCAAAGCAAAGACTAAAAAAGAGAAATGCTTGACTTCACACACCCAAGGTAATAGTAAGTTGCATATTCTTCAAACCTTTTGCACTCACTGAGAGAGGCATACCTAGTTTTTTAGATAAAAGATATGATTTTACAAGACTGTTCTATATTTGTCTTTTTAAAAGTTTATTTATTTATTTATTGAGAGAGAGAGAAGCGGTAGAGGGGCCATGAGCGAGAATCCCAAGCAGGTTCCACACTGACAACACAGAGCTCAGGGCAAGACTCAAACTCACAAACCTTGAGATCATGTCCTGAGCCAAAACCAAGAGTTGGACGCTTAACCAACCGAGCTATCCCGGTTGTCTTTTCTATCAACAATACATCATGGACACATTTTTAAGTCAATGTGTGACTAAACTGACCTCATAATTTTAATAACTAACTGATGTTCCACTAAACAGCTACATAATTATTTATTGAACCAGTGCCTTATTGATTAGAAATTACAGTTGTTTCTTAATTTCCACTACAATGACCAACACGACGACAATCTCAAAGTTCATCTGTGTGACACTGTCTAAATGTTATTTTAAGAAAAATTTGTAATAGCAGAATCATTATTCCAAACGAGCCTATGTGGCTTAAAAGTTTTTGATGGATACTTTAATCTGTCTTCCAAAACTCTGTGCCAATAGAAAACTATTAGCAGTTTATGAGATTGTCATTTATCAAAAACCTTTATAACATGGGATGCTATATGTTTTTTTAAAATATCTGCCAATCTGAAGAATAGATATCTTGTTTTTATCATCACTTTGTTATTTATTAAATGACGGAATAGTTTCTCTTACAGCTGTTGGACCTTTATGCTTCTTTGTGCATGAATTGCCTACTCGTGTCCTTTACTGTCATATGAATAGTTTACAATTGCACATTTAATTTCCATTATTAGCTTTATTCATTAAAAATCCCAAGTTTTTAAGACAGTGGCACCTGGCACTCAGGAAAAGACAAGTCCTCATTCAGAAGGATGGTCTACACACTTCAGAATATTAATTGCACAAGGACCCTAAATCTCACCAGTGCTCCAGGCTCCATAACAACCAAAATGGCCCCACTTACTTCCCAATACTCCCCCAAGAAAACAACCATACTACCTCTTGAGAATTATTTATTCTTGAGAATTATTTAACTGGATATCTCTGCCATCCTCTTACTTCTAATTTCTAGTATTGTTCCATTTGTATGGCAACTGTAAACAGGATTCTTATCATTACCTTTTAGCTGCTTGTGAAAATTTGGGCACATTATTGAATTTCACCTTATAGCTCAGTACAAAAATAAATTCAAATTACATTAAAGACCTAAATGTGAGACCTAAATCTATAAAACTCGTACTAGAGAGCACAGACAGCAATTTCTCTGACACTGGCCATAGTAACTTTTTCAAGATATGTCTCCCGAGGCAAGGGAAAGAAAAGCAAAAAATAAACTATTGGAATCATGGCAAAATAAGAAGCTTTTGCACAGCAAAGGAAACCATCAACAAAACAAAATAGAGACCTACTGAAGGGGAGAAGATGTCGGTAAATGATATGTCCAGTAAGGGGTTAATATCCAAAATATATAAAGAACTTTAAAAACACAACACACACACAAAAAAAAATCAATCTAATTAAAAACTGGGCCATGGAACTGAACATTTTTCCAAAGAAGATATCCAGATGGCCAACAGACACATGAAAAGATGCTCAACATCATTCATCATCAGGGAAATGCAAATCAAAACCACAGTGGGATATCACTTTACACCTGTTAGGATGACAAATTCAAAAAGAGGAGAAATAATAAATGTTGACGACACCTTAGAGAAAGAGAAATCCTGTGCACTGTTGGTGGGAATGTAGATCGGTACAACTCCTGTGGAAAACAGTATAGCGTTTCCTCAAAAAATTAAAACTAGAAATACCATATGATCCAAAAAAAAGAAAGAAAAAAGAAATACCATATGATCCAGTAATTCCATATTTCCCAAAGAAAAGAAATTCCCCCCTTTTTATGATCCATGAGTATTCAAAATCATGGGAGTGTCGTGGAGTATCCGCCAATAATTATTCATATCCCCTACATGATCCACGACAACGGAACAGGCGGCCTGAGTCCAACTTCTTCCCTCAAGTGGCTGACTCAGCCCCACATCACAGATCCCGTGGGTGTCTGCACATGTATGATTGGTGGAACCCCCTCACACTGAGACACCAGCTTCAGCACATCTGGGAAATCTCGTTTTCAGCTTTTCTACATCTCTGTGAGAGAAGGGGATGGGAAAAATGGGAGTTTGCCAATCCAGAGTCCATCATATTGTCATTATACTTACTCTGTGTGCTTTTGTTAAATTATATTTCTTTTCTAAAGTTCAAAAGTTTTAGGGGCGCCTTGGTGGCTCCGTTGGTTAAGCGTCTGACTCATGGTTTCAGCTCAGGTCAGGATCTCATGGTTTGTGAGTTTGAGCCCCACATCGGGCTCTGCGCTGACAGTGCGGAGGAGCCTGCTTCACATTCTCTCTCTCTCTCTCTCTCTCTCTCTGCCCCTCCTCTGCTCTCTTTGTCTCTCTCAGAAATATAAATAAATGCATAAAATTCAAAAAAATTTTGAGGGAAGGGGGCAAGATGGCGGGGAAGTAAGGAGCTCCGTGCATTGCACTCGCCCCCATATCTCACACGGAAAAGAACTGAAGCCATAGGAAACCTTACGGAACCCAAGAGATTGGGAGAGAAAGGACGCAGACTCCACTGAGAAAGGCTTCTAACATGAGCGCGAACTGGGGAAGATAAAATCGGGCAGGGATTGGAGACTGGAGGGACGGGGCGATCCCCCTCTGTGGGGAGTGAGAGGGGGAAAAAGAGAGAGTCCGAAACTACTCAAGATACGGGCCCTGCCGCTGGGAAACAGAAAAACCTCCGCTCGGGGCACAGAAGGACGGTGCGCGCCGAATCCCCACGCGCCAAATCTTCCCGGGGCGGCTGCGCACGCGCGGGCACCGCTCCTTTGTTCCTTTGTGCTCCCTGCGCAGCTGGCTTCCTGGAGGAGCCGTGCGTGGACCCCTGCTGCGAGCTGGCTGGAACTTTAGAGGGAAGGTGACGGGCTTAAAACTGGGAGATTTGCCTGCGAGTTCGTGTTTGGGGTGACGAGACGCAGAGGGACCTGATTTCCCGCTCTCCAGCGGCCAGACGCGCCCTGCAGACGAGCCCCCGCGCATGCTCGCCAGCCCGGCCTGGAGGAACTGGAGCAGCGGATCCTGGCTCCACCCCCAGGGCCAGGCCAGACGCTTGCAATTGCCCTGAGGGGACGCCTGCGACGCTGTGGCTGCTGGGGTTTCAGTCAGGCGCTGACTGCACTTGGAAACTAGCCCGCCTGGGTTAAAGAGCACGACCCACCCGGCTCGGGAGTTTACACGCCCAAAAAAGCGAGGTGCAGCGCATGGTTCAGGAAGGGACTGGAGCACCGCCACTCTCCTCCCCACAACCTCCAAGGCAGAGCTCCCTTTGTTTTTTGTTTTTTTTTTTTACCCTTTTTCCCCGGAACACTGGCCCTATTAACTTTGGTCACCAGCTTGCTTAAACAGTCACAACTAGTCCATTCTGTAGATGTAAATTCTACACCTACCGACCTTTTCATCTCTTTCTCTCAGGAGTAATTAGACTATATAGTTTCTCTGGATAACACCAGATTCCTTCTCTCACCTCTCCAACCATATTCCACCTTTAGCTCTTTGAAAAAAGCTTCTTATCCCTTCTGCTTGTTCATTCTATTTCCAATTTTGCCTCATCCCCGCCCTGTATTCTCTCTTTCTCTAGCTCTTCAACCAGCACTGCATACACCCGTCTATTTAATTGTAGCTGGGAAATCCGGTTATATGCTTTAAACCATTCTTTGTCCATCGGTTTTCTTCTTTTTTCCTTTTCTTTTCTTCTTTTTGACTCTTTTATGTATTTTTTACTCTCTATTATTTGCTCTTCCTCCTCCGCCTTTTCTCTTAACTTTTTCGTTTTCCCTCTTGGTTTGCATGTTAGTTGAATTTGTCTGTGCGTTTGTGTGCTCCTGCTCCCTGTGTGTTTGTCTGTCTGTTTTCTTCTCCAGGGCTACCTCAAGAAACAAGCCAGAGGACACAAGGTGGAGAGTCCCAAATACCACTACGAGTAGGAAAATAAAATAAACAAGGTCCCAATGAGAGAGACCAAGAGATACCATTCAAAAAACACTCTCTGAAAGGACAGGCCCTGGACAGTCAGAGTCTTCTTGGATACAGCAGCCCTCATAGGTGCAGAGAGCATATCTAACAAGAGCCAGAATGCTAACTAAAATGACGAAACAAAAGAGCTCTCCTCCAAAGAAACTGCAAGAAGAAATGCCAGCTAATGAACTGCTCAAAACAGATATAAGCAGCATAACTGAACAAGATTTTAGAATAATAATCATAAAATTAATAGCTAGGCTTGAAAAAAGCATAGGGGACATCAAAGAAACTATGGCTACAGATGAAATGGAGAATAAAAAAAGGCATGAAGAATTTTAAAAATGCGATAAATGAGATACATAATAAATTAGAGGCCTCCAATGCACGGATAAAGAGGCAGAAAGGAGAATAAGTGATTTAGAAGACACCATTATAGAAAAACAAGAAGCTGACAAAAAAA
>NW_024080643.1:5967942-6016670 GCF_003009895.1 Hyaena hyaena | reverse complement strand
AATGAAATCTGGCCATGTGTAGCAACATGGATGGAACTTGAGGGTGTTATGCTGAGCGAAATAAGTCAGGCAGAGAAGGACAGATACCATATGTTGCACGTATAGGAGGATTGGGAGGAACTTAACGGAGGACTTAAGGGAGAAATGGGAGAAAGGGAGGGAGGCAAACCATGAGAGACTCTTGAATGCTGAGAACAAACTGAGGACTCATGGGTGTGGGAGGGGAGGGGGGAGATGGGCATGGAGGAGGGGCACTTGTGGGGATGAGCACTGGGTGTTATATGGAAACCAACTTGAGAATAAACTATCTGTAAAAAAAAAAATACAAAAATACAAAAAAAATTCAAAAAAAACTTTAATGTTTTCTTTGTTCCTTTATTTCCCTCAATTTTTCCTTCAAGTAGCCAAAAATAATTTTCTATTGGCAATTTAGGTTTTTGAAGTTATACAGCTAATTTTATTCTATGACTTTATCATAATAAAAAATTTTTAAAATACATTCTTCTGTCAACAGAAGGAACAAATTAGTCTTTGTAGGCTCCCCCATAAGAAACAGAACTTTATCATACTTTTATTCCTTTCACTACTCCTTCTCAATGTATAATATATTTCTTAAATATTCAATAATATTTCTAGAGATAATACATGGTGGTATAGTTTGGGAGCCTTTACACATTTGAAAATATTCCATATGCTGTTTGGCATAAATGTTATATTAGTAGAAATCAAATCCTACTAAATCATAAACTGAAAATGTGTCCGTTATCTTCCAAAATTAAATATTAAAAAATGTTTTAATGGGGAGGGGCAGAGAGAGAGAGAGGGAGACACAGAATCCAAAACAGGCTCCAGGCTCTGAGCTGTCAGCACAGAGCCTGATGCGGGGATTGAACTCGTGAACTGCAAGATCAAGATCTGAGCCAAAGTCAGATGCTCAACTGACCGAGCCACCCAGGCACCCCCACAATATTTAATATTAACAAAAACAATTCTAAAGTAAAGCTGATTTCCACCTCCTTACTAATCATTTATTTTTTCTTTCTAGATATTGTCAGTAATGTTTTTCTTGGGGGGGGGTTGTTTGTTTTTAATGGGGCTCGTGGGTGGCTCTGTCTGTTAAGCATCTGAGTTTTGATTTCTGTACAGGTCATTATCTCACAGTCATGAGATCAAGACCCACATCGGGTTCCATACTGACAGCAGAGCCTGCTAGGGATTCTCTCTCTCCCCCCCGCCATTGGACTTGATCCCACAAACAGTGAGATCATGAATCTGAAGCCAAACCAAGTGAGCCACCCAGGAACCTCAATAAATTCTCTTTTTATTGAAGTGCAGTTGACATACAGTATTATATTAGTTTCAGGTGCACAACACACTGATTTGACATTTCTCTACATTACAAATTCTTACCGCAATAAATGTAGTTACAATCTATTTTCATACAACATTATTACAATATTATTGACTATATTCTCTATCCTGTACTTTACATCCCTGTGCTTCTTTATTTTAGAATCGAAAGTTTGTTTTTGTTATTCATTTTTAAAATTATGATCTCTTTAATTCTGCTTTAAAGATGGTGGAATTTTAAATAAATATCCATATCTTTCTTCATTTTAAGAGAAATTTTCTCATTTTTTCCCCACTGCCACATCTCTTCCCCCATTAGGTCCATTTTTCTTTTCTCTCTTAACTGCCTTTATGTACTTATTGTATCTTCACATCTATGAGTGAAGTAGTTTGTTTTTTTCCCCTAATTACTATTTGTTTCTTTTACTTCCATGTTATGAAAACAATTTTTCTCTTATTCAGTCTTACATAGATTTTTTTTTTCTTTTTTACTTAAGTGCTAGTCATACTCGGACTCATCACTTATTCAAAGACTTTAGGCTCTCCTTTGGTCTGTTAAATTTCATTTTTATCAGATAGACATAACAGAAATCTATTCATTCTCAAATCATCCCTCATGCTAGGTGACACAACAGAGGTTTTAGTGAATTGCTTTGTGGTACAATAGTGAACAATTAAGGAACAAGAAAAGGGAAAAATAATTTTAGAAATGAAAATATCAAATAAAGAAAATCTGAAATGAAATTAGATGAGTAAGTGGAAAAGAAACCCATGGTGGACAGAGATTAAAGAAGAAAAGTTGATGGAAAGAAAAAGAAATCATAAAGTAACACAAAACAGAAAAGAGTAGGATATGGGGAGAAAGGGAAAGTTGAAATAAAAATGCCTGTTCATACAAAAAGGGGAAGGAGGAAAGAAGAGAGTTGAGAAGGAGTGTACAGTGTATAACAGCATTATGCCTCTAGAAATTACTTTGTTACAGTTTGTAAATTATATTAAAATTGACTAAATTAAGATTTAGTGACATTTAACCGTGGCACAAAATGACACTTGTAATTTTAACTATTGTAAATTAAGGATAGGGTTTTCTCCTGTGAAAAATTCAATGAAAATATACATTAAATAAGGATAAGAAATGTACAAACCTTACAGGAATAGGACTAAAGGTAAATTATTCTATTGGATAAATAATTGTCAGGAATAACCTATTTCATCAGGTTGCAGTGATTACATTTAGACACCGAGATACCCATCATATACTGAAAGAATGACACACAAATGATGGCAAGGGCATAAAGAGTCCATTCTATTTCCAAGTATGTCTGACTGCTCCCAATATGTTTATGCACTGGAAAAAATCTGGGTCATCAACGTTCATTATTATGTAATCGAAGTGATTTCAATAGGGGTGACTGGGTGGTTCAGTCGGTTGAGCGTCCAACTTCCGCTCAGGTCATGATCTCATGGTTCGAGGGTTTGAGCCTCGCGTCGGGCTCTGTGTTGACAGCTCAGAGCCTGGAGCCTGCTTCAGATTCTGTGTCTGCCTCTCTCTCTGACCCTCCCCTGGTCATGCTGTCTCTCTCTCTCTCTCAGAAATATATTTTAAAAACATTTTAAAAAATTAAAAAAAGAAACGATTTCAATAAAGCGAAAGAAAATAGAAGAGATCTAAAAATGGTAAGAGTGCATTTCACTGAAACGTCAAAGTCTATCAGTAGATAGCAAATCATTTAACAGACCATCTCTCATAGACATTACGAGATTAGAATGAAAAATTAGATGTGAGAACTCTGAAAATGAAAATCTTCTATAAAACCAAATGTTAAGGAATGAACTTCTGTTTCAAGTTAAGGAATGAACTTCCAAGAGAAATTGGAAACGTTCACCACACAAAATAACTGAACTGAACAAAAGAAAAAAGTAAGTGACTGTGTGGTGCACAGAGCACTTGTTCTTGATTACGGCCCTGTTGGGACTCAGAAAGAAAGTTCCACTGCATTGTTCATTGATTCATTACTGATAATAAAAAGAAATATTTTGAAATAACTCAAGTTTATAAAAATTAAAAGTATGAAAAGATAATCTAGACCATCTATCATCTTTGATAGGTACAGGAATATTTTTTAAAAGTACTCTTATTTATTGTTTAATATATTCGTTGCACCAATAAAATACTATAGAAACAGTATTGGAGTCGAAAGAGACTTCTGTCCCTGTGAATCGTGATTTGTAATATGTAGATTGAACAAGAAAATCATGTGAAAGACACACACAGATATCAGTTAGGGAGCTGTATTTCAGAGTCACTACCAAGTGACCCACGGAGCTAGGGAAGTAGGTCCCAGCCCAAAACCCCAGAGCCCTAGAAAAGGAAAGAAAGTGTAATTGTAGTAAATATAATAGAAGTGTTGTTCTACTTGAAGTCATCTAATTAAATCACAAACCATAAGTCTTTTTATTTTGAAATGATGCTAAACTTGGCTGAATTTTCAAGGTAGAAAATGAAAGCCGAAGAATAAAATCCGGCACTATTAAATTTTACTAAATCAATACCACATCTGTGTTGATAGGTTGCGTTCTTGTTCCAAACTATTTGTTTTCCCTTTCTTTTAGATTCTTAATAATTTAGCGGATTATGCACGTCTGCCTGTGACCAAGTGGCCTGCAGTGTCCTGAGAGGGATAAGCATTTACCTTGAGACTTGGTTGACACTAGAGTTTGTCAGGTGACTTCCTTTGGACAGGAATGTACTTGGGCTGCCATATGTCAGGTTGAGACAGAAGCTTTCCGATACATGGTGTGTTTCCATCAGCGCTCTGGATTTTTCCCTTAAGGATGGCTGGCCTCCAATAAGGGGCACTCCTTTAACCTGGATCCTGGAACGCGAAATCTTTTGACACAGAATAGTAGTAGTCACGCTGCATGACTGACATACAACATGAGAGAGAAGTAAATATCCTGTAAGTTACTGCCTTACAAAAAGTAACCACGCTGTTAAATCCCACCGCGGATGTTTCTAGGTTCCCCTGCATGCCACCAACCACTTTTTCAAACCACACCTATACCAAGTATCCGAAGACACCACATGAAAACAAAAAAGCCAGCTCAAGAGTACCCCCCTTCTGCTTCTGAGACTTTAACAAATTTATGCAAATTTCAATCAGAAACATGAGTGGTGAACTTTCAGATCAAAGACAATATAGGCAGATATGAAGTCGCTACAGCATGTAACAATGTTTCAGCCCCCTTTCCATCTGCCACTAACAGCAGTTATTTCCTGGACACCTGAAGAGAGAGGTCCCACTTGTGTCTATAAAGCGGTCTGTCACCGGCAGTCACTGGGATGCCACTGTCTTCCCAGCTTGTAGTTAACCATGACAAGGGACTTGCCTCCAATTCTCCCTCAGCCTCTGGCCCTTGGGCTGCAGAATATAGATGCCCCCCCTCCCCGCAAGAAGCGGGGCCCTACTCCCCAACTTTAAATCGCTTAGTTACAAGGCCCCAGAGTGATTCTTGCCGGCACAAAAGTCCGTAAGGTCCCTTGTGAATAGTTTCATCATCTTTTGCCTTGAGAAAATGTTTGACGTTGCATGAATAAGTAGGGACAAAAAATCAAGGGAAAATATTAATTTTTCTAATAAAGTCCAATATTGCATTAAAGGAATATATTTTATTTTGAAATAATTCATTTAACAGAGTTGGATATTAAAATTACCTTCTTGGGGCGCCCGGGTGGCTCAGTAGGTTAAGCATCTGACTTCGGCTCAGGTCATGATCTCACGGTTCATGGGTTCGAGCCCCGCGTCTGGCTCTGTGCTGACAGCTCTGAGGCTGACAGCTCTGAGCCTGGAGCTGCTTCGGATTCTGTGACTCCTCTGTCCTTCCCCGACATGTGCACACACACTCTCTCACTCACTATCTCTCAAAAATGAATAAATATTTTTAAAAAACTTTAAAAATAAATAAATAAAATAACCTTTTTGATCCAATACTGGATAGAAATAAAACCAAAATGGTTGTTTTAATTGTTCTTTCTGGCAGAAGAAGAAAAATATACCCTCGTATGTAGTCCTATATTATTTAAATTGAATTTTGCTGTCAAAACTCTGGCCTAAACAAGCAGAGTCCTGCAGCATGATGCATGTCTAATAGTTTTTTTCTCACAAGCTCTTTGGAATATTTGCAAAGATCCAGTACTGTATTAAAAGCACACCACACCCCTTGTATATTTTAAGTCCCATGTTATGTGAGTGTGAACTTGGTATTTAAATATTACGTATGCATGAACATATATCTGGATATATGTAAGTACATGAAGCACTTTCCAACAGATGTCAGCTACTTGGGCCATTTAAACGTATCTTCCTTACTGTTAACTTTTTCTTGGGACAGCCAGGGAAACGTGGCCCATATTAGCTTTGGAGAACAAAAACGACAGCCTAACTAAAAAATAACTTATTAGGTCCTAGGAATTGTGCTCCTTTAATGTTACAAACATTAACTCACATATTTCTTATACCGTTCCTATGACTTAAGTTCTAATTTTTATCCTCATGTCATAGACGAGGAAGTGGAGGTATAAGACTTTCAGTAATTTAACGGAGGTCCTCTGGTGGCCAGCAGAAAGAGATCAGAGCCCATGATCTCTGGACCCAGGCAGACTCTGAAGATAACGTGAGGCTGTCGTCACCTACTCTGACGGTTACTGATGCTCAGAATCATTGGCTTGTAGAACTAAAGTGATTTTAGGGGCAGGGAATGCACCCTGCCTATGGTTAGGAAACCCAGGAGGAAACCAGAAGGTTGTTACTATTTTTATATATAAGGGCTTTGTTTAGTGGCTTTATTCAGGTACAATTAGCAGACCATACACATTTATCCACTTATGGTATACAATTAAGAGATTTTCGGTATAACCATAGAGGTGTGTGGCAATCACCACAATCTCAGTAACATTCTATTGCACCTTCAATGTCTCTTCCAGACATTTCATGTAAGTCGAATAACATGGCCTGATGTTCTGTGACTAGTCTCTCTCACTCCACGTGTTTTCCAGGTTCATCCATATTGTAGTGTGTACCAGTCCTTCATTCCTGTTTTCAGCTGACTTGTACCCGATCGTATGGATATACAGCACTTTTTTTTTTTAATTTTTTATTTATTTCTTAGGAGAGAGAGACAGCATGAGCAAGGGAGGGTCAGAGAGAGAGGGAGTCACAGACTGAAACAGGCTCCAGGCTCTGAGCTGGCAGTCAGCACAGAGCCCGACGCGGGGCTCGAACCCACTAACCGCGAGATCATGACCTAAGCGAAAGTCGGACGCTTAACCGACTAAGCCACCCAGGCACCCCAATATACAGCACTTTTTAATTCATCCGTTAGTTGATGAACATTTCGGTTGCTTCTAGATTATTGTGAATAATTCTACTGTAAACATGCATATACAAGTTTTTGTGTGAAAATATATTTTTATGTCTCTTGGCGTACCGAAAGAATTGCCGCACATCCTTGTCAACATTTGCTATTATTTGTCTTTTTTTTTTTAATGTTTATTTATTCTTGAGACAGAGACAGAGCATGAGCGGGGGAGGGGCAGAGAGAGAAAAAGGGAGACAGAGGACCTGAAGCAGCTCCAGGCTCTGAGCTGTCAGCACAGAGCCCAATGTGGGACTCGAACCCATGAACTGTGAGATCTTGACCTGAGCTGAAGTTGAATGCTTAACTGACTGAGCCACACAGGCGCTTATTTGTCTTTTTATTATAGCCTTTCTAGTGGGTGTGGAGTGGTATTGTGATTTTGGTTTGTATTTTCTTAATGGCTAATAATGTTGAGTATCTTTTCATGCAATTACTGGTTATTTGTGGTATGTGTGCAATTACTGGTATTTTCTTTGGGGAAAATAACTTTCAGAACTTTTGCCTATTATTAACAGGGTTGTCTTTTTATTGCTGAATTGTTAAAGTTACTTATATATTCTGGTTATAAGTCTCTTGTTAGATATATGATTTGCAAATATTTTCTCCCACTCTGTGTTGTTTTTTTTCACTTTCTTGATGGAAAAACATTTTTATTTTTGGCAAAGCCAAATTTGTTTTGTTTTTCCTTTGTTGCTGGTGATTTGCCCCACCCAAGGTTACAAGGATTGACTCCGATATTTCTAAGTCTTTTCTTTAACCTCCTGCGTGAGGCCTATGACCCAGTTTAAGTTAACTTTTGAGCGTGGTTTAAAGAAGGTGGGCACCTGGGTGGCTCTGTCAGTTAGGTGACTGACTTCGGATCAGGTCATGATCTCACAGTCTGTGAGTTCGAGCCCCACATCGGGCTCTGTGCTGACGGCTCAGAGACTGCAGCCTGCTTCAGATTCTGTGTCTCCCTCTTTCTCTGCCCCTCCCCTGTTCAGGTTCTGTCTCTCTCTCTTTCTCAAAATTAATAAACATTTAAAAAATAATAATAATAAAGGGAACACATTTCATTCTTTTGCATTTGTTTGCATATATATGTAAGTTACATATTTGTCAGCATACAGTTGTTCACAGTATTCCTTTAAAGTCCTTATCTCTAAGGTTGATAATGACGGCCCCTCTTTCACTCCTGACTTTAAGAATTTTCTCTTTAAGTCTTTTCTCTTTTCTTTCTTGGTCAGTTTAGCCTCTGAGACTCCTGTCCCTGAAGTCCCTGTGAGGCTTCTGGCTGCTTTGCCTCTGTGAGTATCACCCTCAGTTGCCAGCCTCCACTAATTGCTAGCTGATCTCCGTGTCATTTTTTAACAACACCTGGGCATAAACTCTTCCTCAGTTGGATCCTATTACAGTCCAGCCCTTTGCCTGAGTAATCTCTGAGGCCAGTCTCTGAGGCTTCCTCCTCCCTGCCCCTCCTCAGGAGGGCTCTCTTCTTTCTCCCTGGTTTTCTCTGTTAAAGTTCTAGCTGGTCTACCATTTTGGTTTTTGCTATCACGGAGCTACCATCCTCCTCTTCACTGCTCATTGCCAAGCTCTCCACTGCTTTTGACAGTGCCCTTAGATACGAGCTTCCCCACACTCTCTTCCAGATAACATCCATCTTCTTAGGAAGGGCTCTGGGGCTCTGTTAGAGCCTGTCTCTCCCACCACCCAGAACCTCTACCCCACTGCCCCGGAGCTGAAGGCAGGCAGCGGAGCACTGATTGGGGTCTGCAGCCCTTGGTAGTTATTCTCAGTTTTCCTCTTCCAACAAGGAACCTCCACCCTATGAGTAAGCTATGGTGGGGTCATTAGGTGTAGCCCAATATTCGTATCCCACTATGCCTGGGGTAGAACTTCAACTCCCCTCCCCCCCCCCCCGATGGTGCCCGGCTAGGGGGAAAGCCCCACACCTCTCAGCCACATCTGCACACAGATTGGGGGACTGGAGCTGAGAAGGGTGGAGGCCTGCCCCCTCCCCACCCCCAGGGAGAAGCCAATATCCCAGACCAGGAACGGGTGGGGAGAGAGGCCATCTTCTCCGTCACATTCCTCCAGAGTGGAGTTTCCACAACCTTGAGCCAGATGCCTAGATTCGCACTCTTCTTATCAAGATTTAGTAAATTTTCATGAGTAAATGTTTCTTCCTTTCCTGTATGCCCTTGAGACAACTCCCGGACACGTTATGTGATTGTTTTTTTAATACTTTTCACCACTTACGGTCGTGTCATTGGGGAGACGGGGTGCAGACATCCTCACTCGTTCTGATGCTTTTCTCACGTCTGTGTACATTTATCATTCCTTTTCAAGTGTCTATTTGTTTTACAATGTAATATATTGATTTTAAGCATGTGACACACTATTCATAAAGGCATGTAATTTACAAATAAATGTAATGTGCTGGGTTGCTCAAAATATTTTTTACTGATAAGGTGCTCACACTGGAGCCTTCATGCCCTATGCACACCACTGGGTTTTTTCCATACACTGCATGGATGTATGTAGCTTTTCTGCCAGGAGAATTACGGCAAATGCCGTGGACCCTCAGTGTTCTCACCCTCCAGAGCATTGAACTGTTCCCAGTTATTTCCTTCGAAGCCAACAAAAAGGAGTCCTGACTCTGAGATCGTGTTAGTTTTGGCAATGAAAACCAATGAATAACTTTTGATTTCTTTGACACAAATATACACACTGTCACCTTTACTAGATAGTAAGGACATTTTTAAAGTAATAGTTCGCAATTCTTTTCATCATGCTGCCTGTGAAATAGATAGAAAATGATTATGATAGCCTTCATAATATAGCTCAACCTATGTCAATCTTATTTATCCTTGTGAGAGTAAAGTTTTGAAAGAAATGGTGTCACTATCACCTATGAGGTGATATGAAAACTTTCACCGGACTTCTCTTATTGGAAACTAACTTATCCCCCTGATTCCTACTTTTGGAAAAGTTTGACTTAATGTAATGTGAGCATTATAAACATTTCGGCCTTGTAACTATCCATTTTGTTACATGAAAAACATGTTTAAATTCTCCAGTATCTTTATGTTTCCATCTGGTTCCAAATATAGCAGCACAACCCCACTGAAAAAATCAGGGGCTCCTGGGTGGCTCCGTAGGTTGGGCACCCAACTTTGGTTCAGGCTCCATCTCGGGTTTGTGAGTTCAAACCCTGGGTGGGCTCTGTGCTGACAGCTCAGAGCCTGGAGCCTGCTTCGGATTCTGCGTCTCCCTCTCTCTCTGCCTCTGTGTCTCTCTCTGACTCAAAAATAAATAAACATTTAAAAAATCAGAATCTAGGGACAACCTGGGCGGCTCAGTTGGTTAAGGCTCAGACTCGATTTTGGCTCAGGTCATGATCTCACAGTCTGAGATCCAGATCTAGCCCCCCCCCCCAAGGGCTCCACGTTGGGTGAGGAGCCTGCTTGGGATTCTCTCTCTCCTCCCTCCGCCCCTCTCCTGCTCATCTAAATAAATAAACAATAATAAATCAGAAAACACACCGAAAGGATCCTTTCAGGCATGAGAGAATTTACCTCCTTAGCACATTCACCAAACATCTTCAGACCCCCATCCTGTTCTGCAGACGCAACAAGGCTAAAACCCGAGTTCACTCTCCCGTGTAGACAAAAGGGGTGCAACTGTATACACAGAAGCACCCGGACAGTGCCTGCCCAAAAGGCACAAGCCCTGACGAGACACCCAGAAGCCGCGTGAACACAGCAGGGCGGGCCTGTCCAGGCCCTCAGAACAGCGGCGGAAAAGCGGCCACGGAAGTAACGGAGCGGCACTCACAGCGGGGCCCTATGCAAAGGGCTGGCACTGGTTAAGCGTCCGACTTCGGCTCAGGTCATGATCTCACGGTTCGTGGGTTCGAGCACCGCGTCGGGCTCTGTGCTGACAGCTCAGAGCCTGGAGCCTGTTTGGGGCGCCTGGGTGGCTCAGTCGGTTAAGCAAAGAGCTGGCACCGGGCACCAGTACCGCGGGGCCCTATGCAAAGAGCTGGCACCGGGCACCAGTACCGCGGGGCCCTATGCAAAGAGCAGGCACCGGCTTCCGCACATCCCGCCGGCTGCCTCCCCGCGGCGGCACCGGGCCCTTGCTCTCGGGGGTGTGGAGGAGGAAAGGGCGCTGCTTCCGAAGCCCCAGGGGTGGGTGGTCGCCCGGCTCTGGAGCCTCCGGGACGGACCGTGCCCCCAGCGGGGAGGCCGGGCGAGGCCGGCGCTGGCTGTCGCAGCAGGGACCCGGCGGCCGGCGGGGAGGAGGCGTTCTTCCGCGAGCCCCAGCCCGGGCTGCCTGAGGCGGACGCACGAGGGCGGGAGCGGAGACGCCAGGCGCCCCCCGCGGGCAGCCGAACGGGGCGGGCGCGAGCGGGGTCGGCGAGTGCCCCGCTCAGCGCCCCGCGCGCGTGCGCGGCCGTGTGGGGGGCGGGGGGCGAGCGGAGGGCAGGCGCCGCGGGCAGGGGTGCTGTCGGGGCCCGCGGCGGTGGCACGGAAGGACGCGGGGAGCCGGGCGGGGGCGCGGGGATGGGGGGCGGCGGTTGCGCCGGTCCCGCGCGGGGTGCCGGGCTGGGCGTCCCGGCGGCGCCCCGGGGTGGGTCGGGCGCAGTCGGGGGGCTGCCCGGGGGCGGGGCGGGGCGGAGGCCGGGCCGAGCCCCTTCCCCCGTCTGGCCGAGGTGACCGGCCCCCGCCCCCCCCCTCGCGCCCCGGGCAGGGGCAGCGGCGCCGGGAGCCCGGGCGGGGATGTGGGTCCCCGCGGCTCGGGGAGCGGCCCCCCCGCCCAGGAGCAGAGCTGCCGCTGCGGCCGCCGAGGACGGAGGACGGCGCCCAGGCCCGCGCGGTCCGGGGAGAAGCCGGGGGGCGTCCCCGCTCGGGAATGGAGGGGAATGCGGTGGCCGTTTGCTCGCCCGGACCCCGAGGGGCGCCGCAGGTAAAGACGGCGGTCGCGGACGGGCACGGCGCTCTCCGTCCCCGGATGGCCGAGCCCCTTCTTGCAGCCCCCAGGCTAACCCCGCCGTCTGGGTCGCCGGCCCCTCCGCAGCCTTGCGGGGCCCGGGGCCCGGGGCCGCCCGCCCTGCGGCTCCCCTCCGCGCCGCGCCCGCCTGTCGGGGGGGGGGGGGTCGAGCGAGGAGCGCACCTCGGACGGACGGCCTTCCTGCGCGGGGAAAACTTCGCTAACGGGTCTGCACCCTCTTACCACCCGAGCAACTTTGCGGGGGCCGCGGAGCGGGAGGCAGAGGGAGCCCGGCGCGGGGGTGGGTGGGGGGCGAGAGGGCGCAGGTAAGAACCGGTTCGCTGCCTGTAAACTGAGTTTGCCGAAAGCCTTGTCCTGGATCGCTGTCCGCCGACGCCGAGGAAGCAGAGTACGTGCACCAAGTTCAAAGTTGCACAGGGTCTGTCTGGGCGTTTTCGTGGAGAAAGAGATGCTTAAAATCACAGGTGGCTCATAGCCATCCAAGCCTCTCATACCCGTTATCCCTTGTACGTTCCCGTGGCTGTTATTTGTGTGTTTGTGTGGCATGCTTACGTATAGGAACCATGTTCTCATCTGGTTAAACCACAGTTAGGGAGTTGATGATTTTTAAATCATTCCTGGATGGTCTGGTGTTTATAAATACGGATACAACCACACGCAATTCTTTTTGTTAAATAACAACTCATCAAGTGATACCAAATGTTGTGCGAGTAGGTTTTTAGTGATGGCGCTCTGGGTATACGCATGGGGGTTTGCATTCATGCTGCTCGGTGCTCTTTTAAACAGGGGAGTCGGTGCTTGCAGAGCAATGGAATTGTGTGTAGTTTCCTTTTAAAGGAGATCTTTTTATATGGTTCTTCTTGTGCTTTTCTTTCTTTAGTATGAGCAGGCTATTAAAACCCCCTGCAAACTACAATAGACATCACAGTATTTTTCAAAAATATCCATGAGCTGACTCTCGCTTTTTGCTGATGCAACGTTTCACTAAAAGGGGCAGTGTCTCTGGCAGGGGAACTTCTCTCTAGAAAAGAGGTGTCCCCAAAGTGACATCCGTTCCACATGTTTGTAAAAATATCACAGAGTAAACTTTTGAACTTTGTGAATTACCATGTTTTCAGGTATTGCATTTTGCTGAAGTCCTGTGTTCTGCTGACGTGTAACGTACGCCATTACTGTATCGGACATTAAACACAATATTTAGTAGATACTTCACCTAAATCATGAATGCACAGTGTGGGCTTAAAAGTATAGAAAAATTGTCCCAGAAACCAATTATAATCTCTAAGATAAATATTGGAAAAAAGGCAGTGAAGGAAAATCCATTTAATAAGTTAAAATCATTAGATGTACATAGCAGACTGTGAAAGAAATCAGGATACCTTGATGTTTAACAAATAATTTATTTGCTTTTTTAAACTATTATAACACCTCTTTCAGAGAGAATGAGGATAATATTACTCATTTCATTTCTAAAGAATCATTTTAATTGTGGCTCTTGGCTATTCCAGATAGATAATATTAGATATATATGTACACTGTTACATTTTAATCAGTATCATTGCCTTATTTTGGGTATGACTCTTTAAAATGTATTGGGCCCTCATTTGGATGTTTAGTTCTTTAGATTATATCCTAAAAGAGCTCCTAATGTCCTTTGGGTAAAATAGGCAAATATCTATGGACATAGTTACAGTTAAGCAAAAAGTTAATGCTAGTTTTATTTCTTTCTCCAGAACTGTACTGTTAGAAAGTGATTTATAGGGACTTGCTTATTGAATATAATAACCCTTTTAATTTCCTAAAGACTTCGGTGATGTTGCTTTGTGATTTTTCAAAAAGCGCCCATTTCATTGCATCCTTTGTAGTTAAAGTTACGTGAAGTAAACACAACTGGGTTATATGGTGTGAGTGGTACCAATACAGGGTTATCTGTATAGTATTCCTTGTTTTAAGTATACTTGCATGTAACTTTCCAATCATGACACCTTCTAAATTAGAAAACAAAATAGCTACATATAACGACTTGTCTTTTTAGTGTATCATTTTGTTACACATGAGGGAAATACTTGTGCTGAAATAGGAGATATCAGGAAAAGGAAGGACATAGGAAATGAATGCTTCCTAACTATTTTCAGGTCATGGATTCCTTTGAAAACCTGGTAGTCATTATAAATCTGCTACTTGCAGTGGGTTTCAAGAGGTTAACCATTTAAAAAATGTTTTTTTTTAAAAAAATATTTTTATTTATTTCTAGGAGAGAGAGAGACAGAGACAGCGTGAGCAGGGGAGGGTCAGAGAGAGAGGGAGACACAGACCCCGAAATAGGCTCCAGGCTCCGAGCTGTCAGCACAGAGCCCGACGCGGGGCTTGAACCCATGAACCGCGAGATCATGACCTAAGCGAAAGTTGGACACTTAACCGACTAAGCCACCCAGGCAAAATGTTTTTAATGTTTACTTATTTTTGAGAGAGAGAAAAAGAGAGAGCATGCAAGCACAAGTTGGGGAGGGGCAGAGAGAGATGGAGACACAGAGCTGTCAGCACAGAGCCAGATGCAGGGCTCGAACTCACGAGCTGTGTGGGATCACAACTGTGAGATCACAACCTGAGCCGAGGTTGGGATGCCTAACAACTGAGCCACCCAGGCTCCGCAAGAGGGTAACCATTCTTGAAGGCAGTTCATGATCCCTGGCTGAGATCATGCAAATTAAATTCTAAGCATGTAAGTGGGCTTGGTTGCTGCAAATGCAAAACCTTGAGTCTGTCCGTCCATTACAATAAAGTATAATTACATTAACACATTAATAATGAAACAATAAAAATTAATGAGAAAAGTCACAGGAATCTGGTACTCATTTATAGAAATGTGTTTGTGATATTTTGTCTAGTAGACTTTAATATTTGTTGCTAAACTCCTTTTCAGAAATAACATCTAGTACGTGAACTGGATAATATAAGGGAAATTTTAAAAATTAGAAATCTTAACTAAAATCATATTGCATTGAAGACAAGGGCCTAGGTTGCCACCAGGTATAAAAAGACGAAGGCCGAGGAGCCCTGGTGGCCCAGTCGGTTCAGCATCTGACTCTTGGTTTCCGCATCAAGATGAGATCATTGTCACCATCTCAGGGGTGGTGAGATGGAGCCCTGCGACGGCTCTGAGCTGACAGCAAGGGGCTGCTTGGGATTCTCTCTCTGCTCCTTCCCCGCTCACACTGTCTCAGAATAAATAAATAAACATTGGGGGGAAAGGCTAAGTCTGTCTAAAAGTCCTGTTTTTCCAAAGAATGTCTTTATGAGTCACTGGATTATTTACCTGCAATTCTGTGGGTTGGATTATAATGGAGGTTGTGGTGCACATCCAAGGCTTGAGGTGCAGATGACCCCGCCTCCTGCCGCGTGGAAGATTCTTGACTCAGCCTGTTTATAACCACCTGTTATCTGAAATGATTTCCGGTAAATACTCAGTAAGTACTCTGCAGAGAATTTGCCTCTCACATGTAGAGCTTCTAGAACCTGCTCTAGAAAGAATGGTGCCGTGGTCCGCGCACTGAGCGAGCTCCTACTCCAGGCCTGGCACGCTAGGCATTCGTTATGTTCACCCGTCATCACGGGCACCCCATGAGGAGGCCCCCACTTAATGCAGACAGAAACCAGGACCAGAGAGGCTGTAACTAGCCAAGGCGATTGCTCAGCGGAACTGAGGAATAACACAGAGCTTACACCACCCCACATGCTCACCCCTGCTCCCCCTCGCCCCATAGCACGGCGCCCGAGAAAACTTTCCTCTGGTCCGTCTGGCATCTCATTCTTCTTGTGAATGCAAAATCGCTCAAATGACTAGGTGACAAAACTAGTGCCAGTAATACTTTGAATCAAGGAAGAAGAAAACTGTCATATTTGAGGTTGGCATTAACTAGTGTACAGAGTGAGCACCAGTAACCTTGGTGCCCTTTAAAACCTTCGACTTCTTCTTAGGAACTCTGTAGACGTCTTCTTGGGGGCAACTTCGATGTCTTCATTTTCTAATTAAACATTTTTCTTTGATTTTTTAAAATAAATTAGGAAGTAGAGAAGGCCTATCAAATACATAAAATAGTATCTTATTAGCACAGGATTCCATTAGCAAGTCTTCAGATGTGTTGAGCTAGTGCGATGGGGTCTAGCCCACTGTTCTTACTCTTCTATGAAAGCTTTTCATTTTATTAATAGTTCTCTGAAGCAACTTCACATATCATATGTTACTGCCTAATTTTTGCCTTTCTGCCTTTTCCCCCCTTTCCTTGCCATAATCCATACTGTGGTGAGAATGACCCAAGTGGAGTAATAAAAGAATGGTATTCCGGTCCCTTCCTTTGACCTATCTCACACCCAGGTGGCTGTCCTGCTTCTGTACATTTCTTTAAGAAACTCACTGTGCTGGGGCACCTTGGTGGCTCAGTTGTTGAGCATCCGACTTCGCCTCAGGTCATGATCTCACGGTTCATGGGTTCGAGCCCCGTGTCGGGCTCTGTGCTGACAGCTTAGAGCCTGGAGCCTGTTTCAGATTCTGTGTCCCTCTCTCGCTGTGCTCCTTCCCTGCTCATTCTCTGCCTCTCTCACTCTCTCAAGGATAAATAAACATTAAAAAATTAAAAAAAAAAAAAAAAAGAAATACACTGTGCTCAGGGTTCCACATGATTCTTCCAGCTGGCAGCTCTTCTACAAGTCTGGAAAAGTAGACGTCACTACTCTTTGAAAAATGCTTCTCTCTCGTTTGTTTTTGTTTGTTTCTTCTGTTTTGTTTTTGTTTTTGTTTTCACCTCCTTCTTGAATCACCACTGGCCTTTGGGCCCTTCTTATTTCCGTCCTCCAGCTCTTCTCAGGCTGCTGATTCCCTCCTTCCTCGACGGTTTAATTGCTCCAGTGATTCGTAACTATTTTGTGTGAGCTCATCTACACTGAGAGTTATTCTCAGGAATCTCAAATGCAGCGGGTGTGAAAGCCTCCCTAGTAGTGGTTCTGCTCGTGGATCTGCTGGGATGCAGAGGTTTCATGGGCCTCGGGGCAGCACTGATGTGAACTCCATGCTTTGGGGTTACAGGGGCACATACCTGTTGTAAATTTGTATAAATTCACACCTATAAGTGGTACAGGCTTGGAGTTGGTACAAGCTTATGACTGCTTTCTACCCAGTGGTCCGTCTTTCTGTCCACAAGCCTTAGAGAGGGTGGCGCTCTGGCCTTGCTCTGGACAGGGGCCAGCTCTCCCATCTTTGTTGGGCATTAGGATTCAGGCTCAGTCTCTA
Organism: Hyaena hyaena; assembly: GCF_003009895.1. Lineage (NCBI taxonomy): Eukaryota > Metazoa > Chordata > Mammalia > Carnivora > Hyaenidae > Hyaena > Hyaena hyaena. The sequence goes on along the minus strand of NW_024080643.1, from coordinate 5,999,617 downwards.
GGCCCGTAAGTGGGTCTAATAACCTACATGCTTCTATGTGTAGCATCCCCCCCACCCCCCGTTATCTCTGGCCTTGATTTCCTTCCTTTTGTCGAGCCTTGAGAACGTTCCATTCTTTCCTGTTTGATGATTTATTTTTAAAGCATTACATTTTGTGAAAAATTTCTGCGTCTTAGTGGTACAAATGTCTTCTCAATCCATCATATTGGAAGAACTCTATGTGTAATAAATTTCATTATTTGGGGAAGACTTCCTGTGTAACTGTTTCTGAAGACAATTATGAAGTTACAAAAAATAAGTTGTACATCAAATTGAGCTCGATTTACAAAACAGCTCCGTGACATTCATTATCTAAATTTTATGTTTTTCAAAGTTTTTTTTAACGTATTTATTTTGAGAGAGAGAGCGCAAGCAGGGGAATGGCAGAGAGAGAGGGAGAGAGAGAATCCCAAGCAGGTTCTGCGCAGTCAGCACAGAGCCCAAGCTCATGAATTGTGAGATCGTGACCTGAGCCCAAATCAAGAGTCGGATGCTTAACCAATGGAGCCAGCCAGATGCCCATAATTCAATTTTAAATAAACCAAATTTTAACCAACTTCTGCAATTTTTAAACTAACAACAAAATTAAATGGTATATTAAATAATATTAAATGATTAAATATATAACAGAAGTAATTCTCAGTTATGTCCATCTGTGGCTTATGTTGGTTATCTAACCTGTTATTTGTTCTTGAGCTGTCTATACCTTTACTCCTCAATTTTGTTTTTATTTATTAACATTTCTTTCCAATATTAGTTGGAAAGTGAGGACAGACATCAGGGCAATTTTGTTACTAGGATTTGAGCCATTGGTTGCTTGAAACGAATAAATTGGGGGTTGGGTCTTTTGTTTATCCTGTGACATAAAACTCAGACCTTCTTACTCAAGTAAGAACCAGTTGATTTCGGATTTTTACTTTGCAGGGGGAGCGAAGGGGACATAAGAATGTAACATAAGTATCAGATTCACCTCTTGGATTTACAATGATAATGAGACAATAAATGTATTTTTAAAATAGTAAAACCTAACTAAAACGTGACTTGCATGTCTACCATGAGACGTATCAGAAGTAGGCAAGCTTTTTCTGTAAGGGGACTGATAAAAATATTTCAGGCTCTGCGGGCCATAAGATCTCTGTCACAAGTACACAGCTGTGCAGTGGTAAAGCAGCCATAGAAATACGTGAAGTAAGCATGGCTGTGGCCTGGGGGTACTGTCCTTAGCAAACACAGGTGGCCGGTCTTATGTGACACACAGGCCATCATGTACCAAACCCTGATCTGTACCAATGAAAGCAGTCGATTCTAAAGAAGTAAAAACTTCATTTGTGAAATGGTTTTCAGCATAGATTGACATTGTCTATGTTACAAATTAAACAACAAAGGCTATGAAGCAGCAGATTCATTTACTGGGGAAAAGCAGAGAAATTGCAAGTTAGAAATTGCAAGTATGGTTCAAATTGCAAGTAGGGAGGTCCAGAGAACAAAGAAGAGCATCCTTTTGTGTGTTTGTTTGTTAATAAAATTTATTGTCAAATTGGCCAGCATACAGTGTGTAAAGTGTGCTCTTGGTTTTGGGGGTAGATTCCCGTGGTTCACCGCTTCTATACAACACCCAGTGCTCATCCCAACAGGTGCCCTCCTCCATGCCCTCACCCATTTTCCCCTTCCCCACCCCCATCAACCCTCAGTGTGTTCTCTGTATTTAAGAGTCTCTTATGGCAGGCCGGCCTTCTTTCCTCTGTGTTTGTAACTATTTCCCCCCTTCCCTTCTCCATGGTCTTCTATTAAGTTTCTCAAGTTTCACATTTGAATGAAAACATATGGTATCTGTCTTTCTCTGACTGACATATTTCACTTAGCATAATACCCTCCACTTCTATCCACATTAATGCAAATGGCAGGATTTCATTCTTTCTCATTGCCAGGTAGTATTCCATCATATACATAAACCACATCTTCTTCATCCACCTATCAGTTGATGGACATTTGGGCTTTTTCCATAACTTGGCTCTTGTTGAAAGCGTTGGATGAGCATCCTCTTGTAGAGGGAAGAAGGATGTTGGGAGGGGTTGTTTTGAACCAATGTTCAATGTAGGAAAATAGGTTCCAAGTGGTGACAGCAGGTGGCTGAAGGTGGTGACAGCTTGTCATTGGCTGCAGGAAAGGGTAGCTTGAGGTTGCCACCCTGAAAGGAAATCTTGCCTCTTCCTGCTGGACTGTGTAGGCTGCGAGGAGTTGCAGTGCACGAGAGGTCTCCCCATCATGGCACCTCAACTCCCTTCTGAATAATTCTTCCTTTATTCCTTTTCACGGCAGATATGTAAACTTTATCTATGGAGAAATCACTTCATACAAAATCCTAGTACATTCATACACTGAAGGCTCAGGAAAGAAAGAATCGTTCTTGTTTATTTTTTCTTTAGCTTCTTTTCTCACTTCTTGCTTCTGACAATGATAGAATCACAAAATTTTTTAAAATATATTGCTTTCATCTCAGGAGGAAAATTAGGAGCTGAAACTTCAAACTGAGTAAGTTAATGTTTGTGAACTACCTCTAATTTATAAAGATGAGTACAGTGAGTTTTTTTGAAAAATAATATGTTAATATATGCTTCACTGTGAATATGCTGAATGTGTTACATTACATTAAGGATCATCCTTGAATTTCATCCTTATACAAAACTGTTGCAACAGCCCAAAATAGAACCAGAAATAGAGAAATGTATATATGTAACCCATATTGAAAAGGGGAAATTGTATTGTACCTAGCAGTAAGCCATGATCATCTGCATATTTGGCTTACGATTTTGTTCCTACATACAGTAATCAAATCAAATGAGCCAGAAGACTCATTTTCCTTTAAGAGATAAGAAGAATTTATGTAAATTGGAAATAAGGGAGAAAAAATATCTAAAACTTATTTGATCATGTTTGCCTCTTTTGACATTTAAAAGATTTTACAATTTCATTAAACTATTTAAGTTTCATAATTTCTTCTTAGTTTCCTACTGGGAAGGGCTCCAGATTTTTCCATGTTGCTTAATTTAAAAGTATTAACTATTTATTGACAAGTGATGTTAATCTTTTACTTGCTACACATTTGGAAGATGGTTTTCCAATGCAGATTTTGGTTCTTTGTAAATTTTGTTTTCAAAGAAAAGAAACAAAAGGTGGTAATCATTTTGCAGTATATGATGTATATGTATATGTATCAAATCAACATGTTGTACACCTTATGCCTTTAGAATGCTGTATGTCAAATATACCTCAATAAGGCTGGAAAGAAAATACATGAATGGAACCCTACTCCCCCATTTTATTTAAAAAAATTTTTTTTAATGTTTTATTTATTTCTAGGAGAGAGAGAGAGAGAGACAGTGTGAGCAGGGGAGGGTCAGAGAGAGAGGGAGTCACAGACTGAAACAGGCTCCAGGCTCTGAGCTGGCANGTGAACAGGGGAGGGGCAGAGAGAGAGGGAGTCACAGACTCTGAAACAGGCTCCAGGCTCTGAGCTGGCAGTCAGCACAGAGCCCGACGCGGGGCCTGAACCCACGAACCGCGAGATCATGACCTAAGCGAAAGTCGGACGCTTAACCGGCTAAGCCACCCAGGCGCCCCTACTCCCCCATTTTAAAAAGGAAAATACTCATATATTATATAATGATGGTTATATATCATTATATATGTGTCCAGACCCATAGAACACACACCACCAAGAGTGAACTCTAGGGTAAAGTATGGACTTTAAGTGATTATGATGTGTCAGTAAAAAAAAAAAAAAAAAAAGTACCATTCCAGAGAGTGACCTTGGTAACGGAGGAGGCTCTGCATGTGTGGAAGCAGGAGGTACACGGCACGTCTCTGTACCGCCCTCTCATTTTGTTGTAAACCTGAAACTGCTGTGAAAAATCATCTCTAAAAAATGAGCAGTGCGCACACACACCACATTTTCTTTATCCATTCATGTGTGGTTGGACACTGAGGTTGTTTCTGTAGCTTGGCTGTTGTGAATAAGGTCACAGTCAACACAGAAGTGAAATCTCTTCATCATCCTGACTTACTGCCTTTGGATATATACCCAGAAGTGGAATTGATGTCTATTTTTAACGTTTTGAGGAAACTCCACATTGTTTTCCGTAATGGCTGCGCCATTTTACATTCCCATCAACAGTGTGTAAGACTTCTGGCTTCTCTACATCCTCGCCAACGCTTGTTATTTCCTGTCTTTTTTGATAATAACCATTTTAACACCTCATAGTATATCATATAGTTGAAATTTGTTAAGATGGCAGTGTTTAAGTGATCTGACCAGGAAGAAAAGCTGGAAGGAAGGAGGGGGTGGGGGAAAGAGGGAAGGAAAGGGTAACTACTTGAGGTGATAGATATGTCAGTTAGTTTGAAGATGGTGATCATTTCAAAATGCATGTCAAAACCAAGTTGTACATCTTAAATATATACAATTTTGGGGCATCTGGATGGCTCAGTCAGTTGAGCATCTGACTTTGGCTAAGGTCATGATCTCGCGGTTTGTGGGTTCGAGTCCTGCGTCGGGCTCTGTGCTGACAGCTCAGAGCCGGAGCCTGTTTCGGATTCTGTGTCTCCCTCTCTCTCTGACCATCACCTGCTCATGCTGTCTCTCTCTCAGAAATAAGTAAAAAATACATTAAAAATTTTTTTCAAAAATTTAAAGAAAGGGACAAAACAATACGGGATGAAAGAGGTAAAACATTTTTAAAGACTTTTGGGAGGGGGGACACTTGCAGGTTCACAGAAAATTTAGAAGGTTCAGAGATTTCCCACATTCCTCCTGCCCTCCCCCCACAGTCTCCCCAATACCAGCATCGCACCCTGCATTTGTTACAGCTGATGGACCTACAGTGACACACTCTCGTCACCCAGAGCTCACAGTTTAGCAGAGTTCCCGTTTGTTGAATCTCCCGTAGGTGCCAACAAGCGCGTAATGACGTGTCCACCATGATGGCACCATAGAGAGTAGTGTCACTGCCCTACAAGTTCCCCGTGTTCTGTGGATTCAGCCCTTCCTCCCCACAGTTTCCTGGTGACCACCGATCTTTGTTTTAAACTTTAATTATTTTGAGAGAGAGAGAGGAAAAGGCAGAGAGAGGAGAGAAAGAATCCCAAGCTGACTGCGCAGAGCCCAACAGGGAGCTCAGACTCACTAACTGTAAGATCATGACCTGAGCCAAAACCAAGAGTCGGACGCTTAACCAGCTGAACCACCCAAGCGCCCCTCCACTCACCTTTTTATTGTCCTCATAGTTTTGCCTTTTGCAGAACGTCATATGCTAGGAAGCATACAGTATGTAACCTTATCAGATCAGCTTTTTTAACTTAATAATGTGCATTTAAGTTTCCTCTGTATCTTTTCTGGGCATAAAAACTCACTTCTTTTCATTGCTGAATAATATTTCATTGCCTATATGCACCACAGCTTGTTTATCCAGTCACCTACTGAAGGACATCAGGTTTGTGTAAAATCTCTCTAAATGCAAAAATTATTTGACTTTCTTTCTTGAAAACATTCCTAAAAGTATTTCTTTCAATATGAGTCCATTTAAAAAAATTACATATAGTGTGGGAAGAAAAAGACCTGGGATTATTCTCCTCATAATGTACAGCATAGTTTGTGTCCAAATAATTGGCTGTGTTCTAGAAGTGTGTTTGTAAACCTGAGTATATCTTCTCAGAAATGTATCATATACCTGTTAAATTGGAAGGACGTTTTGCAAATGCTTCAAGTCTTAATGTTGTCAAACATTGATGTTTCTTGTTGCACAAAGCCTAAATGTTATTCAGAGCACCCCCTCTGTGTTTCAGTCATTAAAACCAAGACTATATCAGAATAAGTGATGCTCAACATTGGCCTAAAGAATAAGGACTCAAATGGGATGAGGTGAAGTGACAGTTTTGGTAGAAGGGAACCAGGTGTGGCCCAGGGAGAGAAGGAAGATTCTGCACACATGGTGGGGACTAGCTCACAGCCACTTGGCGATATACCGCCGGGTTCCGCCGTGTGAACCTGAGCAGGAACTTTTACCAGCCATATCTATAGACTGGGAGTGGATTTGATGTCCACACAGCATAGCCTAGATGTGAAAAAAGCTTCACTACTTCTTTGGAATAGAGAGGAAGGAAGGAAGGAAGGAAGGAAGGAAGGAAGGAAGGAAGGAAGGAAGGAAGAGAAAGAGAAAAAAAAGAAAAAACAAAGAAGAAAGAAACAGAAGGAAAGACAGAAAAAGAAAGAAAGAAAAAAGAAAGAAAGAGAAAGAAAGAAGGAAAGAAAGAAAGAAAGAAAGAAAGAAAGAAAGAAAGAAAGAAAGAAAGAAAGACAAAGAGAAAGAGGAAAAATCTTACTTTGGGAGCTAAAGCAATTACTTCATGCTATTGAGTTGAAATGAACTGTCAAAAATGACTAAGCTTTCGGTCACACTCCTCAGCATGAGGGTGAACTGAACAGAGTCTTGCTTTAAAAGAGCAGTTGCGTTGCCGGGGATTGAAGGTGGGATAAGATCTACAGAGGAATCGGGAATCCTGAAAGTCTGGCTCGACCCAAGGCCACACATTGTCCTCAGTTCTGTGCTCCATTTAAGCTTTTACTGAAACTGAATTATGCTATTTTCTTCTTTGGTGATCTAAGGTTTTGTGAGAGACCAAAATTCTTTCAGGACTAAGGACCCACAGAAGGGGACACTGTGGTGGCTACGGAGTTCTCACCTGTGGCTAGGGACCCTCTTAGCGCTATGACAAAGCAACACGTCGGTGACAGACTTCCACCTTGAAGATGACAATGTGAGATTAGTATTTACACCGTGCCCTCCTGCAAGCCTTCAGAAACAATAGAGTGAAAAACTCACTCAAATTCTATTTTAGGCAAACCAGGAGACAATTAAAACCCAGACCACAAAATGAGTGGAAAGCTGCCCAAGAGTGGGAGATGAATGGGTACGCATCGGAAAGAATAGCGAGAGCGGTCACTGGGGCTGCAGACTCAGGAAACCCAGGTGCGTGCTGCGTGGTGCGAAGTCTGCACGTCCCACTTACAGTGGGGAAGAGAGGTTCCCGAGCTGAGGGCAGGTGGGCAGACGGAAGGTCACACGGATGAGCCACACGTCCAGGGGCAAGCTGTCTGTTAAAGCTAAGCATAGGACAGATCTTGTATTAGGGAAAGGAAAGGAAGGGAAGGGGGGAGGGGAGGGGGAGGGGGAGGGGAGAGAGGGGAGGAAGGAAGGAAGGAAAGAAGGAAGGAAGGAAGGAGGAAGGAAGGAAGGAAGGAAGGAGGAAGGAAGGAAGGAAGGAAGGAGGAAGGAAGGAAGGAAGGAAGGAGGAAGGAAGGAAGGAAGGAGGAAGGAAGGAAGGAAGGAAGGGCTGACTGGGAAGTGAAGATCAGACGAACACAGAGACTCTGGGTCATGAAGAAAGTTTCCGTCAGACCAGAACATCTCCCACCCTGGCAAAGACCCCCTGCACGTGGCCATCAGCAGAAGGGAGAGGCAGAGAGCGACAGCTCCGTGGAATGGGCTTGTTAGAAGAAATGGGCAGTGTTTCAGTGACAACGCCAATCCTTTTCATATACTTCTGTGTCTAGTATTTGGAATAGGGTCTTGTCCTCTTCCGATGGGCTATCACTACGTTGTTTTGCAGCTGTGGTTATACCAACCTTGGTGACCCACTAGAATTGTCTAGGGAACTGGACAGATCACTGATAGTGGGGCCCCTGTTACACCAAACACAGCAGAATTCTCAGAGAGGATCCTAGGGAATGGGATTATTTTGTACGCCTCCTGGTCAGTTCTGTTATGTTGCCACAGCTGAGAACCACTCATGCCTCAGTCTCCCTGGCCTTCTTTGTGCTCTTCCAGGCACCACGTTCCCACCCTGGGGCCTCGCTTGTGTCTCTTAAACATAGAAAATCATTCCTGCCCCAGGACCATTGCATGTGCCATCCTTGCCTGTATCACGCTTTGCCCTAACATTTCCATGACTAGTTCTTTGTCATGTCACCCCACAAAGGCCTGCCCTGACTCTGTATTTAAAATATTCTCTCCATCACCCTATTTATTTTCTTTTCTCAAAAAAAAAAAAAATTAAGTGGTTATTTTTGAGAGAGAGACAGAGTGTGAGCAGGGGTGGGGCAGAGAGAGATGGAGACACAGAAGCTGAGCTGACTACACAGAGCCCGAAGCAGGGCTCAAACCCAGGAACTGTGGGATCATGACCTGAGCCGAAGTTGGCTGCTCAACTGACTGAGCCATCCAGGGGCCCCCTTAATTTTCTTAGTAAACTTGCCACTGTGAGAAATCCCTTGTTCATTGATTTCATATTTATTGACGGTTGTCTCTCAACTGGAGTATAAGTTCTAGGAAGGCAAGGCCTCCTGTGCCCTGTGCACGCTGGTATCCTTAGCATCTAGAACAGTATTTGGGACCACACTGGAGCTCAGTGGATCACAAACAGCAGAAGTGACCTCAGCAGGATCCTGGTGGCCTTTATGTATAACTGAGTCACGTGAGTCAAACCAAGTCAGCCTCCCAGAAAAATCGTTTCAGGGTGTCAGTCATGAATTCTATTTAACAACCACCATATACAACGAATGGGAAGCATTTCCATACAGCTACCTAGAAAGACTTTGCTTTTCTTAGATAATTACTGAGATGAGAACAGAATTTCTTGTATATTCTAACAGACAAACATAAAAACAAAGCAACAAAAGCAACTCTTGTAGGCCAGAGGAAACCCTTGATGACTATTATTTAAATAAATCACGAATGACAGACGACCACTATTACCATCCACTCTATTGTGCTATTATCACAGTTTACCAAATCTGAAATGTCCATTTTTTTAATGTTTTATTTATTTCTGACAGAGATACCATGTGAGCCGGGGAGGGTCAGAGAGAGAGGGAGACACAGAATCTGAAGCAGGCTCTAGGCTCTGAGCTAGCTGTCAGCACAGAGCCCGACGCGGGGCTTGAACCCACGAACTGTGAGACCATGACCTGAGCCGAAGTCGGACGCTTAACCGACTAAGCCACCCAGGCACTCCCCCTCCCCATTTTTTACATTCTAACAACTTTTAATTTGGACGCATATTACAAATAGTGGCATATTATAATTTCATTTCCAGAGGTACTTCCTTACTGGCAAAAAAAATATCGGTGGTCTTAAAATCATCAGTCTTAGCTTGATGAAATAGTAGTATATGAGAATATTCAGGGCTTTTTCGTGAGGTTTTCTTGAATCATTACTATGCCTATAATTTTCTTTTTTTAAATTTAGAACTACCGCCTTGAAATTGCCCACTGTTCTTCTTTTGCCAAATCAAGTGATATCTTTTAATCCTCATCATTGACCTTCCAGCGCACGTGGTAGCACTGAATAGTCCCATCATTCATGCAGCCACCGGAGAGGATATGGATTCTTAACCCCCAAGTTCTGTTTCACGCTGACGGCAGGGAGTTGTTCAATCTGTGTTCATCACCGCTCTTCATTTTATAAAGCTCTACTCTTGCTACCATCGCCCCCTAATTCTTCCACACCAAGAACTAAGTGAATCCTACACTACTACCCCCCCCCACACACAGATTTTTTAAAGCAGTTTCTTTATTGCTTTGGTTTCGCTAAACCTTAGGTTAGATGTTTCTGTTGCACATGATCAAACACCAACTCTGGAGTTTTTACTGAAGAAGGCAACGTACTGACCGATGTGACTAAAAAGTCCAAGACTAGAGCTGACTTAGGCAGGCCTCGATTTATGGACTTGAAATTACCATGAATTTTTCTCCATCTCTCCGTCTCACCCGTCGCTTTGTTGGGTTGTGTTTATGGCTGCTTGCAAACCAGGCTCGAATCACCGTCAAATTCAAGTCCAGCAGAAATGAAAGTGTGTCTTGTCAGTCACTGAAACAGAAGTGGTGGGATTGCTCTGCCTGAGGCTGGTTGGCTTGGATGGACTCATTCTAGAAGCATCTCCTTGGCCAGGAGAATGCCGTGCCTAGCACAGGCTGGCCTGAGTCACATGACTTGCCAGTCAACCTGGGAATGGCAGTAATGTGACCTGACCAAACATATAGATGAAAAGCGAGGTAGGGGTGACTCCCCCAAAAGGGAAACCTAACCGTCATCACCAGTGGTAGTGTTAGTGGCTGTTGAGAAACAAACAAAAAGCACATACTACATTTTTTGGAACGAACATGTTCATTTTTGACATTTTTAAGTTTTTAACCTCTCATTTTTAAATGAAAAAGTATTTGTCTCCTTTTTAAATATTAGTGAACAAATGGGAGTTTTGTGCTGTAGTGGAGAAATAGCTTTTGTGCTATTGTGCAGATTTTCTTCTTGTTGCTGAAATGATGCAGAATCTGGGGTGCCCAGATGGCTCAGTCTGGTAAGCATCTGACTCGACTTTGGCTCAGGTCATGATCTCACGGTTTATGAGTTTGAGCCCCACATCAGGCTCTGCACAGCCTGCTTGGGATTCTCTCTCCCTCTCTCTCTGCCACTGCCCTGCTTGCTCTCTCTCTCTGTCTCTCTCTGTCTCAAAATATTTCAAAAAAATAAATAAACTTAAAAAAAAGGAAATTATACAGAATCTGAGGCTGGATACCAAGCAGCTTTTTTTTCTTTCATGGCAAACAATTGGACTGGGTCATGCATAGGATGTGCTTAGGCCGACACCCTTCATTTTTTCCCTTTCATTGCAGTCTTTCTTTTCCAATTAAAAATTAGCAAATGAGCATTTTCAAATTGATGAATAAATACACACATGAGTTGAAATAATTTACAGTAAGTTATGGACGATGTTCAGCATGACCAACTACCAAATGGAAATGCCATTAAGCTAAGGAAGAGAACAGAAGAGAAGGTTTGGGGAGAAGTGGCAGGGATGATTAAAATATGTCAAGTTTGCAACATGATGACTTGGAAATAGCCACGCTGATAATAAGTCTTTAAACACAAGGGATCCGGGACGCCTGGGTCCTTCAGTCACCTGACACAGCTTGTGAGTTCGAGCCCCGCGTCGGGCTCTGTGCTGACGGCTCAGAACCTGGAGCTGCTTCAGATCCTGTGTCTCCCTCTCTCTTTGCCTCACCCCACTCGCTCTCTCTCTCTCTCACAAGTAAATAAACATTAAACATGAGGGATCCAAGCCAACTTCACTGTTCATCTCCTCTCTTGTGTCGTTCTCTTCACCACTGTCTTTCCCCAGACCCCAGCACCATGACTGTGTGGCACTCAGCATAACCTCACCACACAGCACTTCCGTTATGTCATGATCCCTCTAGTGTCCAGCTACATGTTTCCAGTGGAAAAAGCGTTTTTGAAATAATAGGATTCTGAAGACTCTTTGGTAGGTAGGATGAAGGTAGGCGGTCAGGAGCGCAGGGTCCCTCAGGATGACATGAGCCGGACAATGGGCAGAAGCAAGTCAAGTGCAGCTGCAAGGGATGGCCAGTTCCTTTCACTTTCAGACTGTAAAGTATCCCTGTGTGTTTGCCAAGACTGTGAAACCATATACATCATATCAAGGCAAGCTGTTGACAAATGCTCTGGGTTTGGATATCAGGAAGCTAAACTGTAAGTGAAAATAATTTGGTTTGACGTATAGAAGTGTTATTGTATGGACTGACTGTGCAAGTTAGTTACCAGCTGAGCTAATGACTAGGCACAACCTCACATCAAATCAAGTCAAAATGCTTTTATCCTATTAGGTATACTGTTAAGTAAACCAAAATACATTTGCTATGAAGGCTGAATTTGCCATAATCTGTGATTCATGTATTTTATTTCATTTTGAAAAATTCACTCATGGCATTAAGAAATAATTATAAAAATAGCTGCCATTTATACGTGTTTTACTATGTGCCAAATGCCTTTTGTACATTATCTCATTTAATTATTTTACTAGCCTTAAGCAAGAGCTGATATTATCCCCAACATTAATAGAAATAACCCATTAAAGAAGGTAACTAAGTTACCCAACACAAGCTATTACTTGTGACAAAGCTGAATTTAAAACTCGGTTGATCCCGAAGCCTGGAATTTTTGGCCATTTGTTTCTATTATTTCTAGGGAAAGAATAAGTAAAGTTTTTAAACTAATACCGTGTAGCGTAAATCATAATTGGACTACAGAATACAGATCAGCCAAGCTATCAAGCCGTTGAGGCTTTCGGCTATCTGATCCTGATTTTGGAGGGTTTAGGGGATTGAACCAAAGTCATCAATATGGTGATGGTACCTGTTTGAAGGTTTTGGTTAGCGGTCTCCAAACCTACTTGTGAATCAATAAAAAATGTAGAATTTAGGTCCGTGACATGCACGTATCTCAATGCGTTGACTCTTGTACATTTATGTTCACACACGATTATGTCAACTTATCGAATGCACGTGAAACATGCACAAATATTAGAAATACTGGAGAATCCACTACCTCTAGGTGTCTTCCAGATAGAATTAACTTTTCCTTTCTCTTCTTCCATAGCCTTTGCTACCTACCCAAACTGTTATGTGAACCACATTATTGAGTATTTAGTGGTCTGCCCTCTAAGCTGGAAAGAAAGCTACAGAAGCATAGAAAGTGTGGCTTACTTATTAAGTTCATTTAGCAGATATTTCCTGAGTATGTAGAGGCTAAGGAAATACAGGTATGAAGACTCTGTCCCTGCCATCAAACTTGTGATCAAATAAAGGAATGACAGGATATAGAGAGGTAAATAAGTGGTGGCAGATTGGTCTGCCCTGAACGTTGTGAGGACCACAGAGGTGTTTAGGCGGGAACCAGCCTGGCAGAAAAGTTGAAAGAGAAAAGTTAGATAAGGTGCTGATGCAGAATACCCCCTGCTATAAAAGTAGATCCTTAACGAAGACGTGTGGCTGTGAAATGCTGATTTTTTTTTTTTAGTTTGAGAAGATTGAGAAAAATCCCTTCTCTGTGTACTGCCCAAGTTCTGAACCAACTGAGAAGGGAAGGCATGAGGCAGATGAAGGTCTAAATGTCAATTTTGTTACAGAGAGAGCTGTTGGAGATTCTAGATATGCAGCAACAATGGACTTGCTAATCGTGCATTCCCAGCAAGGACGCCGCACCCCTTAGCAGCTTTTGAAGATCACAGGTTTACCCACCTCTGACCCTCTCCCCGCCAGGGAAGGTTGTGTTTGAAACTTACTGCCTGAAACTGTACTCGCTGCAGGCATGAAGGTCCCCGAAGAGGGGCGAGTTGGCCCATATAGACCCACTTCCTTATTCTGACTCATCGGTGACAAAAATTAAACCACTTACCCTGAGAAGAAGTGAGTGAAAGTTGTGGAGAGAATCCAGAAATATTACTACACTAGGAGAAGCTGTCCCTTGGAAGGAATGTGTTCTTTTTTGTAAGTGACTGTTCTCACAAATCTCAATGTCTGACTTGGGAACAGATCTTCCTTTGCCTCCAAATGCAGATTTTCAATATTTTTTCAATTGTTTTATTTCCTCCTATTTATTCTGTATCACGTATCTTCTTTTTCATAAATCCTACTGTTGCTCACTCTCTAGGTCTTGGTCATAGATTTCTGATCAAAGCAAAGAGATTTTACGAACATTCATGAAATATAACTTGAATATCTTACTCGATGATTACTTTTCAGTAAGAACAAATTTTATAAATGGACGAATGAACACTACCTTCTGTTTAATGTATTCAGATATGTGAAATACCAGATGAATATAACAGGAAATAAACTAGGGAGAATATTAATTTTACCAGAAGATGCACACAGGTACGTTAGATAGTAACATCCCTTACTCAACATAAACTAGAAATGCAAATGACTGGAATTGCACCTCTCTGCGGGAACTCCTAATGACACATGTCAACGAAGCAAGGACTTCAAAGTTTAGTCTGAAATTATTTTAGTCCAGAATTTTATGCTAAATGAAACTATTAACCAGTTTTGAAGCAGCATTGATACATTTTCAGACATAAAAGGACTCAGATAACCTATTTCCCAAACACCCCTTCTGAATGCTCCTTTGAGGGTACAGCCCATCAAAGCAAGGGGGTAAATGAGGAGAGGATGTGAGAGCTGATCAGAAAACAACCCCGGCAGCTCAGGAGCGCAGTGAGAGCTAAGGAAGGAAGGCAACCACTATGCCGGAGGCTAGCTCAGCCCCATGGACTTGCACGGGGGGAGGGAGAGAGTCTGGGATACAGGGATGCCGATGAAAGATGATTGTATACAATGGATAGTATCATCAAAAATTCGCCAGAAGTTTGACGATGTGGTATAAGTAGAGAATGCAAGAAACGCAAAGACCACGAGAAAGTAAGAGATGTGGAGGTGAGTCCTACAAGAAAACCACGGTATAAACGACTTAAACTAGAAAGGAACATTTTTTTCCTTCAGGAAGAAAAATGACACTGATTACAAGTAATAGATTAAAGGAATAAAAACTGAGAGACAAGTAGGATAAGCCGAGGAACGGAAATCGAGCAAAACTTCTTGTACAACAACAATACAAATGGCATTCAGAAACTCCAGCAACAAATGCCCTCTGGGAAAAGGCAGTGTCAGTATAAAGCAATGAAATCTTTGGAGAAATAGTTTACGAGTAAATTCCATTCAAACTGATAATAGAAGCATTGAGGGGTACAGGTGTTTATCTCTAAAGGAATATGGTCAGGTAGTTGGGTAGCTAGTTGTAAGATGTGAACACTGCACTGCATTAATTTTTAAATCACCCTGATCAAATCACAGGAGACACAGGAGATTAGTTTCTTTTTTTTTAATTTTTCTCTTCAGTGTTTATTTATTTTTGAGAGAGTGAGAGAGACAGAGTGCGAGTAGGGGAAGGGACCGAGAGAGAGGGAGGCACAGAATCGGAAGCAGCTCCAGGATCTGAGCTGTCAGCACAGAGCCCGACGCCGGGCTCGAACTCATGAACCGCGAGATCATGACTTGAGCCGAAGTCGGACGCTTAACCGACTGAGCCCCCCAGGCGCCCCGGGAGATTAGTTTCAGCGTAGAAGGTAAATATGAGCACTTTGAGCCTGCACATAAATAAAGGGAAGGACAGAAGGTTGGAGTCGAGAGGCAGGCACTGTGGGCACGGGGGGTGGCGGGCGCTGTGGGCACGGGGGGTGGCGGGCGCTGTGGGCACGGGGGCCGGGACACTTGAGATGCTCAGACCCTCCCTCTGGCAGCAGCAGGACCAAAGGATACAGGTCATCATGGAACAAGAAGTGAGTGTTTAAGCCGATTGTCTGAAATTGCCCAGGTGACCACAAAAGAAAGGACCTCCTGATAAAAGCACACAGGAAAGAGGAGACAAGGCTACTGGGTGGTAATGTACGTGAATTAATAGATTAGGTCGGAAGTTCATAAACCCGGAGACAGCAACGTAAGGTTACTTAAAGGTCAGAGGTAGATGTGAGAAGGAAGAAAGATCTAAGCCCTGACCTCTGGCCCGTGGAGCTACGGATGAGGCAGGAAGCAGGAGACAGCGAGGTGTTTATTACAAGCCCTTCTGACTGATTTCCCCTTCAAGTGTGCAAGTTCAGCTTTGGTCATTACTCCTCGTGTATTTCCAGTGATTCTGATACGTGCACGCCACACCTCCACTCGCTGCCCCACCTGAGAATCGCTGCTCGGGTCTCCTCCTAATGGAGCTCCCGATCGGTTAGGCAAAGTCGTGTGTCCACGGAATAAAACTTTAAAAATATGATGACACAAAGCAGTGATTGCCAGTGGATAACCTTTGAAATTTCCAGTAGTCCAATTTTCTTTTCTGAAATGTAAGAGTTTACTTTTTTCTTTTCTTTTGTCTTTCTTACCTCTTTATTTTTCCAGGATCCCATGTTTTTCTTCCTTGTCAGCCCTGACAACACTGAATTAGCTCTACATGCTAAATGGGGACTGCTAAACTCTCCCAGAGAACCACAGGAAGCCACAAAATGCCAACATGCCGTAGTCAGGCAATCAATTTATTTTTTATTGCTACAGCAACTCCAAAAGAAAACAAGAATTATCTGTTCCAAATGCATACACATGGATGAGCCCTATTTAAAAACAACCAGAGACTTTGGGTGAGAAGCATCCCGGTGATGATGTTAATTCCATTCCAGATTTAAATTCTTTGAGAGTTTTCATCTGTGTACAGAATCATCTGATCACTCCATTTTGCTTCTGTGAAAAGCCAGGGGCCCTCTCTCCTGAGGAAGTGTGGCTTTGATGGGGGGCAGAGAATTGACGCAGTATTTTTTAATGCTTGAAAGCGTACCTCTTAACAAAATAATTTCATTTGATTTCACATTTCATTTGCCCTGAAAGCTAATATCTTTATTACTGTTATACTGACCTCTTCTGGAAAAGTTTTAGAATGTCATGCTGATCATACGTTAGCTCCTTTTTTTTTTTTTTAAGTTTACTGTGCCCTGTGGAATGGATATCGTAAAAAACACTGAGGTTTGGTGTAACTGTTCAGAGTTCAGCTGACTGAAGGCTCACTTTATGCAGCTGCTGAGCAAGGAGTTCATAGTCTGGTGGGGAGAACATGTGCATAAACCAATGATAGCAATGTAAATACGAAGAACTCTAAGTTTATAAACACATCTGGGAAGCTGATAGTGACATGAACAGGCTTTGAAAGGTTAAATAGCCATTCGGTTCCCAACAGAAAAGGATGGGAGGTAACTCTAGTCGGAGGCTTTGCCAGGTACCCAATGGCATGTGCTTTCTTACCGCACCTCTGGGGGGTGGGGGGGACAGGAGAGACAGAGCAGCCCAATCATGAAGGTGTTGTGCCCCGTGGAGTGCTGGGAGGGAATTAGCTGTTCTTGGCGTCTCTCTGGCAGTCCCAGGAGTGGAAAATGCAAGTCCCAGGCGAGTCCTGATGTGAGCCCCCAGTCAGACGGGGATCTGCAGAGAAGAGGGAGGGCAGAGCAGGAGATCCTGGGGCTTGCTGCCTGGCGGGCAGGTTGGTGAGGGATGCGCCTACATGGATCTTCCGTAACTTTGGGGAGGATAGAGTCATAAACAGAGAAAGGACAGACGGACGGACCAAAGAGCAGGTTTAGGGAGATGAGTTTAGTTTGGGAGGCAAGCCCAAGATGGTTTGGGGGGATTTAGTCACTGGAGCTCATGTCTACGGTTAGTATCCAAAGTCACAGGAGCTATTAAAAGTGGGACCACTGTGAGGGCGCCTGGGGGGCTCAGTCGTTAAGCGTCCGACTTCGGCTCAGGTCATGATCTCAATGGTTCATGGGTTCAAGCCCCATGTCGGGCTCTTTGCTGACAGCTCAGAGCCTGGAGCTGCTTCAGATTCTGTGTCTCTCTCTCTCTGACCCTGCCCTGCTCTCTCTCTCTCTCTCTCTCTCTCAGAAATGAATAAAACATTAAAAAAATTTTAAAATAAAGTCTCATAGCTTTAAAATGTTGTGATTCCGGGGTACCTGGGTGGCTCAGTTGGCTAAGCATCTGACTTCGGCTCAGGTCATGATCTCGCAGTTTGTGGGTTCGAGCCCTGCGTTGGGCTCTGTGCTAACAGCTTGGCGCCTGGAGCCTGCTTCATTTCTGTGTCTCCCTCTCTCTCTGGTCCTCCCCCACTCATGCTCTGTCTGCTTCTCAAAAATAAATAAACATTAAACATTTAAAATAAACAAAATGTTGTGATTCCACTGAAACATACGAGACGTATATATATGAGTTACAGAGTGAAGCCAGACCTGCACTGAAGACATTTTAATAATTTCAACTATTCTATAAAATGAGAGTCTTTTCCTGGAAGCCCTTCGAATGAAGGACTGAACAGAGAAGTTGGTAGTATTAAATGAGTTTGTAGGTGTGAATGGACAGAAAGGCCACAGATTGACTAACATTTGTATCAAGCAGTCCCCAAAACACGGAAAAGTTCATCGCTACAAAACCAATTTACTGATTGATGAAAAGGTCCCTCAATGCATAACCTTTCGAAGTGTGACATTTCAACCAGAATATTGAGTTAGGAGTTTCCAGTTTTGACTTTCCAGACACACACTGTCACAAAAATACATCTCAGGCCATCATTGTTAAGTATTCTGTGTTTTAATTCAGAATTGATAGTTGTGCTGTAATTATATTGCCATTATAGGGAAAATCGTAGTGGGCAGAGAGTTCATGAAAGATTTTATGAAAGTCTTATAAATAAACGTGTGATTAGCTGAAGCTGTATCAGCTTTTAATTTAAGGCCTGCAGCTGTTCATATCAAATGTCAAAAGACATTAGTTAGGGTTATGAATAAACAGAATAAGAGAAGAGGTCTCCTGAAAAGAAAATAAGATAAATATTAAGCATACGGATTATAATTACACCACTTTCTCCTTTTCAAGGTTTAGTGCTAAAATCCAAATTTCAAATATATAATCCTTTAGCCTGTGTTAATTCATACAGCTCACCAGTCTATACCTAAAGAAGGCAAAATAGAAGGTTGTTTTAAACGCTTGATATTTATTTTCTTTACAGCTTATGAGCATTTAATATGAGTGTTATTCTTTTTAAATAAACACAAAACATCAAGATGGTGATGTTACATTCACAAACTTTGTTAAACACAATACAAATTTAGTTTATTAGTAAAGAACTGTGGTGATTTTAACATGGAGAATTTATTTCCCTCTTTATTAGGATGACAATTCCTTAAGGTTCTCTTCTCAAATATTAAGGTTTTTCACTTCAAAAGACACTTAAAGAAAGTGATCTTTAAGGAGTGACTATTACATGATAATATGCACTTCATCAGAACGAGAAGAGTGTACATGTAATACCAATAAAGTCGTTGAGTTCTAAATGCTGCCGGTTAATTTGAAAGGACTTCTCTGAGATTTTGTCAACATTGGATTCCACTGGAAACTAGTCTGCTTTTTGCTATTCATTTAAGGTAAAGTTTATTTTAGAAAGTTATAATTACACAAGACCATCATGATTCAGGATTTAAATGTTGGTTTTATAAGATTTTTTTTTTTTTTTGGCCACTTAGCGCTGTGTCCTGGAATTGGTGCCCAAACAATTTTAAGTGCGGTCTGAGCTGTTTATGTCATCGAGTAAAATTAGATACGCCTGTTGCTAATACGAGGGAATGAAACATAAGACAAGGCCAAACACGTGAGAGCCAGAGCGGGTGAAGCCTCAGCCCTTCACTCATTCTGCAAGTCGGGGCAAAGCTGGAAACAGTGCGCCGCTGCTCTGGCTGGGGCGGAGGGCAGCTACTGCCCGCCTGCACTTTCTGGAACGTCTAAGGTGAGTCCACAGTTTCAACTCGGGTTTTCTATCATTCCACTTGGGTTCTTAAAGCATCCTTAACCATGTAACAGCTTACAAACCCAATAGGCGCAGGATTTCTTGACTTGTTTTCCTTCATAGGTGACTTAAGAGTTAACAAATTCCTTTTAAAACGTTGAATACATTTCTCTCAAAATGGTTCTTTGTGAGTATTGATAATGTTTAGTATAACTCTTCATTTTCAACTCTTAGGTTACTCTACTTACATGCTATATATTTTTCACACGATTCGCGTTTCTAATGTTTCTGTCAAACTCCTGACAGCATTTCTATATTATCGGACTTTAAGTTGCATACTGTAGTTAATCGAGATAAAATATAATCTTAAAGATTAACTGATTCTAACTCTGCTCTTCAACTTTTGTGGTGGAACTACATTTGCCTTACCTTTTGTCCACAGTTCTGTTACAGACGTTTCAAAAATGGGGTAAAGTTAATGAGAGCAAAAGTCCAGGTCGTTTGCTAAATTTTGGGAATAAGCAAAATGAGCAAAATACCAACTTTGGCTTCCCAAATATTCTTGGAGTAAAAGACTGGAAAGAATAGTTATCTCCTAAAATCTGGAAAACAGCGTGTTCAAAATACATATCAAAAAGCAAATGTGAATCAAGTAAAGGGTAAACATGGGCCAACACTTTGGCCTGCTAAGCTGTCAGCCCTTTCTCTGTGTTAACATGGAGCAGTTGGGAAACAAGTTTAAAGGGGAGGCCCAGAGAGATAATAAGGGAAAATAGGACTCAACTGGCAGGAAGATCGGCCAGCCGGTTGGAGTAACTCCCTAGTACAAGATGCCCTGTGTTTACTTTTTACTCATTTCCTTGGAGACGTTTTGCAGACATGGGTACAAGGAAGCACACTCAGAGTTTCAAGACGAAGGGTTCAAGTTGGTGTTGGTTTTATAGGTTCTAGAATGTATCCGAGGTTTTCTTTCAAAGCCAAATGAAGAGTAGTATTTCAGCGTATGTAAACATCACATTCCAAACGCTGAGAAATCCGGGTTTCCAAAAGGGGCCGGAAGCCTGCAGTTGCAGCTGTGAAGGGCAGGCCACCCCAAAATGTAAAGGCCACTTAAGAAACAGCCGGAAGAACGCCCTGCGACCCCACCTCCCGCATGTGTCTCCAGTCTCCCCTCCTTATCACCAAGGTGGAGAATTTAGAACAACCAACAGCTGTTGTTACTGTTTTACTAATTTACTCCCCCAGCCCAAATTCTGCTTAGGATTCCTTCTGACTGGGAGCTCCCGAAGTTCAGGTTTCTCCGTGCTGTCCATTCCTCACCGATTTACCGTCTCTTTGGCTAAAAGGTATAAAAAACCACCCACCTCCGTCTTGTCTTCGAGTCTCAACTTCATTATTGGGCCTTCACGTGCATGTCGTGAGCCTGAGGCTTTTTGTTTGATTTGTTTCATTTCCCCTGTTAATTCTTACACCGCCTGGAAGACCTTCAAGGGTAGAAGGAAAAAAATTCCCTCCCCTACACAGTTAAAATGCTGAAAATAACGTTTCCACGTCATCCTTTAAAATACGTACTTTCTAGTCGTTGTTTTGCCATCGAGTATGAAAATCGAATAATAATTGTAAAGGATGCACCGGGTGCCCATAT
The DNA here is from genome assembly GCF_003009895.1 of Hyaena hyaena. Lineage (NCBI taxonomy): Eukaryota > Metazoa > Chordata > Mammalia > Carnivora > Hyaenidae > Hyaena > Hyaena hyaena. The sequence goes on along the minus strand of NW_024080643.1, from coordinate 5,978,656 downwards.
GGTTTAACTTGGCGCATTTTGTACGATGTGAGGTCTCCCTTTGCTCTCTTTCTTACTTGGCTTCTCGAAGACCCTTGCTTCTTCTCAAATGGGCCCAGCCCCGCTAAGCCCCCCACTGGATGGGAGGGGAAAAAACTACAGTCCCGAGCACAGTTCTGCTACTTTCCATTCCTCCGAACCTGCCTCTACCCTTGCTTCTCCTCTCAGCCGAAGCAGCATCTGCCTAAGTTTGTGCTCTCCTGGACCCACTCCGAGGCCAGATGTCTCCGTCATGCCCCCATGAGTATTGTTGAGTTCCTCACCTGCTGGACTGGCCATTTCAGAGTACAACTTTGTTTCCAGTTTTCTGTGTGCTTATGCCCTAGAGAAACTTATGAGAACACCGATACCAGGAGTATTGAGTAGTTTGTGGATTTGCAGAAGTCCTGAGACTTTTCTCAAAATCCCTCAAAATAGTGAAGTGTACTGGACGGGGATCTGACGGGTGCACAGCCTACCGCCGATGAAAAACGAGCTGGGGATTGCAGGAGGGTTCACGTACAACCAGAGGGATTTGGGTGTCAGCCTAAAGCGGTGGGGCACCATTAAGCATTTACCACAGAAAAGCCACAGGGACAGATTTATTCTTTGGGATACTCACTCTGGTTGCCATGGAGAACGGATTGGGAGGGAGAGGAGAGGAGTTCTAGAAAGTACAAAGCTGAGGACTGGGGAATGAAGGAAGGGAGAGCCAGCAGGAAGAAGCCACTGCTATTGAGACGGATACACTCAAACAGGGCCTCCCCCGCCTCCCCTCCACGACTATCTCGACTCTCTTCTGAACATTCTCAGTCAGTCTTGCTTGTAAAGCATCCCTGAAAAGCATGCTATCGATAAAGAGGCAGTCATGACAAGTTCGGGCTGTGAAGTCAGAGGACCTACTTTCCCACTGTGGGACCTTTTTGTGTGATTTGCTTAATTGCCCTCAGCCTCAGTTTCCTCATTTGTAAAAGTAGGAATAATCGCAGAGTCGACCTCCTTAGGTTATAATGAGTGTCAAATGCAGTTCATACAAAACGTTTGGAAAGTGTCTGACTTCCTGGTCAACAGGGGCTGTACCCCTCCTCCTCTCACCCCCACTCCTCCGTGCCCTCACAGCCACCACCAGTAATGAGGAAACACATAACCCCTTATTCTCAACCCCACTGACCAGGAGGTGAGGGAGGAGCCTGAGAATGGTGAGTGATCAGGAATCCTGACCTGCTTCTCACGGATGCCCTAGGAAGGTACCATGAGTCCGATATAGAAGGTACTAGATTAAGGTGTTTCTACTCAGGTAGGGAATGTTCTCCACTTGCAGTCTGGGCTGCCAAGGAGGAAATGCACATTCCAGAATACGAATAGAAGACCCTCCCTGATGTTCTCACTAACTTACTGGGAACCCCTCTGGCCTTTAGTAGTTTTGAAGAGGGGGAAAAACCAGACAAACCTCAACTGACTGAGTTTCCTATGAACATTTTCCTTTCATAAAACATTTTAGCTCTTTATGAAAATTTTATATAAAATATTCTAAAATGTTAATCTTGGTGAAACATAGAAATAGGCTGTCCCCATACCCGAATGCATTCGAGCGTGTATTCTTTACAACATTTGAAAATCACTTTAAATCCTTGCATTTCAATCCTGAGGAAAAGGTGTCTATAAAGATAGACGTGAATCACGACCTTGAAGCTCTGAAACTTCTTAATGAACTGTCAAAGCAATCAGAAAATTGCACATCCACCACATTTGATAAGAACCTTAATTATGCCTCCCTCAAGAATTTCTTTTTGCCCTCAATCTTTCACACGGAGACGTGTAACTAAATAGAAGCTTGGCTTGGTTGATACATTTAAATAACTTTCTTTTCTTAATGTTGGTGCTTAATTTTGTGTGGATCTTTCTCAGAGTTAGCATTTAGTTAAATGCTACTTTTAGGGACGAGGCAAATGCGGGTTTTGAGGGGAAGGGTTATATAGTTGCTTTGCCTGAACATTTCAGTTCAGTTATAAAACCCCAAGGACTTAATGACCTAGATGACAGACTTTTTTTTCCTCTCTGGTTAAATGCAGTTTCCATGTGTAGCTTGAGGACTATTCTAAACTCTATCTTCCTTTGTAAATAACGTCAAACTTAAGAGGCGTGTCTATGCAGAAGATAAACGGTACGAGGAAGGACCCAGGTCCCCCTCACAGGGCTGGTACACGATTTGGCCACGAAATCACCAGTAATAGCACAGTTCTCTAGGGCATTACCCACATCCAACCCACATCTTTGTGTCCAGCTTCTCCTGCTCGGCCAGCTGTTCTCATTGCCTGACCTATGCCTCTTCGAGAGCATTCCCTCGATAAATCCTGTGTATGAGGGTCCCCGCTCCAGAGTCTGGAGAGTCTGACCAAAGATAGACAAGGCTGAGCAGTGTGCTGAGAACCCATCGGTGTGTCTGACTGATGACTTGTTGAAATCCCAATCTTTGCAGCAGCTGTTGTTTCTACAGGTTTCCCCAGGAAACACTCGGGGCTAGAGATCTGCGTGCCGGTTTACTCGAGAACACCGTCAGGAGAGACACCGGTACAAAACCGAAGGCAGCCCAGTTGGGAAGGAGAGTTGAATAGCAATGCAGTTGTGTCAGAGCCGGGATGGCCCTGAGTTGTCCCCGGATCGAGTAAGGGGCCTGGGCTTTGGCGCCCCTGCGGCGATCAAACAGCCGTGTGGGACATGCTGTAGGTGGGGCAGCTCAGGGCCCCGGAAGTCATCCGCGTCATCGGTTGTCACTCCTGGCAGCTGGAGGGATGAGGGCCTTGGTTCTGAAGGGCGACTCGGGCGGCACACCACTGTAGTCAACCCCCCGCATCACGCAGATTACTTCCTGTACCTAATTTGAGGAGAGCCCCCTGTGCCCTGCAAGATTCTAATCAGTCTCTTTCCCTGAGGAGGCCACCGAAGGGACATTGCGGGCGAAGTACAGTCTCCGTGGCTGTGGCTAGAAGGCAACCGATACTCATTGTCTCGCCCTCTCACCCCCCCCCCAACCGCCCATTCATTCCCACCCAGTACTTTTGCTAGTCTAGGTAGCCAACTGGTGTGAGGACTCTGACATTCACCTCAGAGGGGTGTGAGCCGTTGGTCACCATGCCCTTATTTATCAGCCTTTGTATGAGCACGTGTCCATTTGCTAACAACCGGGTGAGAGAATACCAAGAAGTGCCCTGTCGGTCCTTCAGGGCGATAGACATCCTTCCCAGCCAGGAAAGGTGCGTCCTGTCCTTCTGACCCCTGTCCTGGTGGGAGGAGCTGAAGGGAATGGAAGGTAGTGGGCAGATTAATGGAACTTGCGTTGCACTCCCTGGTGGAAGCACTTCCCACTGGGGAACGTACTTCTAGATGCACAGAGCCATCGTTGTGGCGAAAGGCACGGATTTCCCACCTGGGTCATTAAAAGTGATGGTAAGAATGGCCACACCTACTGTGACCCTTGAGGATGCTGTGCCACACGGTTGCTCATATGGGCAGTACTGACTGCATCCTGAGGCATTGCCCACGCTCACGAGGAATCTCCACGCAGGGCCCTCAACAGCAACCTCAAGAGGCTGTCCCCTCCCCTCCTCAAGCCAGCAGCCCTGGGGCATATAGTCGGTGATGAGAACAGAAGATGCACAGTCAAGTGCCACAGCGCCTTTGTTGCGAAGTGCATCATTTGATTCACTGCAGTGTCACAGGGCGCCCCACACGGGTGGGTCCGACCTCTGTAAGTCCCTGGCTTACAGACAGTCGTGCTGGCTGAGGCCATGCCAGCAGAGGAGAAAAGCCCGTACCCATCCCATGCGTTCCTGCCACAGTGATACCATTGTGCTCCATCGAGCGGGTTTGTTGGGCTATATCCAGGTTCAGCCCTGGGGTCTGTGGTTGGCAGTTTAGACATTCAGTACTGGCAGTGGCTAGATCAGCCTTGCTGAGGGGGTGCCCTCATGGGGCCCCCATGCGGCCTCTATCCCAGCAGCTATGGCCACTGTGTTAATGAGCCCACCGTGGGGGCCCTGGGGTGGGTGATGATGAGCTGGCTGGTGTCAGCTGGCTGAGCCGTGCATTCTGGCTATCCAGTGCCTCTTCCACAAGGGCCACTCTGGAGGATGTTAGTATGGGAAGCAAAGGTCTTTGCCCTTGGTGCCCCACCGGTCCACCCTCAAGCTCTCTCAGATCTCATCGTCCCCCCCTTCTGGGTCCTGACAAACCAGCCAAGCCACTCATGTCTGTCGGTGAGAATGTGTATACTGCGTGTTGGGAGGACTCCCGCTCAGCACCTTGACCTGGCCACGGTCCACAGCAGGACTTTTGTGGCCTGTGCCAACCCCCCCGACACCAAGTGTGGCCGTTTTCTTCCCCTCCAGACTGGTTGTAGGGACACCCCTCTGTGGCCAGGGGCCAGAGATGAGGGAGAGGCGGTGGGGGACACAGGACTATGAGTCACCTGTGTGAGTGGCCTCTTGTGCCGCCCCCGTGGCCTGGTGCGTGGCTTCTAAGTTCCAGGAGATGGCCGCTGGCCTCTGACTTCATGCCTTGGTGTAGGGCTAACAGAAGTTAAGTCGGACAGGAGATTCTGGCCTCATGGCTGGAGAGGTGGCTCAGGGTCATGTGCCCCATCTGCACAAAGGCGCAGGAGCACTTAGGGAAGTGTCCTACAAACAACACGTCATTCCCTGCCGCGGAGGGTGCAGCCTTGTCCCAGAGTGCTGGTGTCTACCTTGCGTATCTTGCACAGGGCTGCCTGCCCCTCACTGCACCGCAGCCCAGTCCCCCGGCCTCTGGTTCCGCATGGGCTGCATGAGTCTTTTGGGCACTTGCTCTGGTGTTTACAGGTGTTTCCTTCTTGGGACCTGGCCTCCCTTCAGTGGAGGGTTTCTAGGTCTGGTGACTGAGCAAAGAGATGTGCTTTTTATGGGGCCTGGGGGCCCCCAGCCTCCTGACCGTCCATCCTTGGCGTGTTTTATTGCATCGATGGAAGGAACTCCCTTGCCCATCTGTGTTTGTCCTCCTCAACAACTAGCCTGGAAGTTGGGCTCCTGCCTCTCACCGGGTGCGCTCCGTTGCTTTCTCCAAGCTTCCGAGGGCTGACCTGGTAGCACATTACTGCCATTTTCCACGACCGTGGTGTTAAGTTCTGTATCGTCAGAGGAGAGGGTCACAGCAAGTGATTCTTTGTCCACTTCGCATCTTCCCTGACCAATCCCCACAGGACCCAGTCCTGGTTACACTGTCGCTTGCTGATGCCTGCTGGTGGGGCCTTCTGGCCCTTTGGGATGTCAGCTCTTTAGTCTCTTATCAGGCCCTGCATTTCCTTACCCGGTCATGTTGTGATTTAACCCTAACTACTGGTCAGCTGGCCAGGAGAGAATGTTCTCTTCAAGTGGGAGGGGGCCGTGGACCAGTCTGCACTTAGACATTCCAGGGGCTTCTGGAGTTTCCAGTTTCTTCCGTGCATTGGCCCCAGGTCTCATTTCAAGTCTAACAGCTCCACTCCCAGCTTGCCAGGGCCCTGGTCCCAACAGGGCAGCCTTGGGTTGAGAAGTCCATCATCTTTGGTGCTCCACAACTCTGACAAAGGCTGGTCCTCTGCTTGCTCTTCCCTTCAGTGACCGGGAGTGAGAGCCTTTTCACGAGCTGCCAGAGAGGCCCTCTGATTTCCACCGTCTGTCTGGCGCTGTCCCAGTCTTACGTCATCTCTCTCCAGGGCCTTGAAGGAACGCCATCAATTCCATCAAACACCCTACATACCACAACCACTAGTAAGGTCGCTCCTGCGATGTTGTAACCCCATTCACCATGGGGGCAGCTGTAACAATGATGCCAGCACCCTGTGCCATGGTATAGCCTGCCCTCCACTGACAGCCAGAAAGCCGGTCCATGTTGCCAAAGACTGACAGGCGATCCAGCTCTAAATACTGTTTTATTTATTTTTATTTTTATTTAAAAATTTTTACAGTTTTTTTAAAATTTTGTTAATATTTTATTTTTGAGAGAGAGCGAGAGAGCAGGGGAGGGGCAGAGAGACAGAGACATGGAATCCAAAGCAGGCTCCAGGTTTCTGAGCTGTCAGCACAGAGCCCAATGTGGGGCTCGAACTCATGAACTGTGAGATCATGACCTGAGCCAAAATGGGATACTCAACTGACTGAGCCACCTAGGTTGCCCCAAGTTTAATTCTTTTGAGAGACAGCATGAGTGGAGGAGGGCTAGAGAGAGAGGGAGAGAGAGAGAAAATCCCAAGTGGGCCCCGCACTGTCAGCGCAGAGCCCAATGCAGGGCTTGAACTTACAACGCCGTGAGATCATGACCTGATCCAAATCCAAAACCCAGAGTTGGAAATTTAACTACTCTGAGCCAGCCACGTGCCCCCAAAATGCCATTTTAGATTTGCTTCCCAGACTACTGGCCACCAACTCCACTCGCTCCATTTCCCTAGGAAACAACAGGAGACTGATGTTTGTGTGGAGGAAGTTCTTTAGGGAGCATTCTTTGTTCTTCGGAAGAACAGCCCTGTGGGAGTGGGGGAAGCAGGGACGGGCAGAGGAAGGAGCTGAACTGTGTTGCAGGGAAAACAGAGGACTCGGTGATCCCACAGGACTGGCTGGCCAGAGAGGAGAGGTGGGGGTGCTCTGACCCTCCAGAGAAGACATGAATGAAGGCAAGAGCCAGGCCCGTGGGCCACCAGAGTGACCTGTCATTAGCTGCCCTTGGAAGGGCCTTGCTTTGGGGATGCATGGGGTTAGCCCTCTTTAGCCAAAGACAGGTCCCGGGTAGGGACTCAGGTGTGCACCATGAGGCGGAAGTAGTCCTGGCGGCCGGGAGAACGAGCTCCTTGGTGATGAGGGAAGGTCTGCATGACACACCACGGGTCCTGTCGAGTGATCTTCAGGTTTCCTGCCTTTATGATTATTTGATCTTTGCATGGATTTTTAGAAAATAATTTCTTTCCTTACACGTTTTACTTCTGTAGGTATGACGCTTTGGTCGTATAATCCAATAGAACAACAATTTACAAAGAGCGTTTAATGGAGAATTCATCTCTGCTTTATTTTCATCCACTCCTTCATCAGCTGTTGGCAGTGTTCTAGGGAGCGGCCCACCAAGAATGGAAAAAAACCCAAAAACCCAACCCTGCCCTTGTGGATAATTATCCCTTTGCTCTCAGTATAGACAAATTAGAAGTCATTATTTGGTGATTAGTTTGATTAAATCATATGCTGTTATCAAAGCATTTTATTTTAATTTTTTGAAGTTTATTTTGAAAGAGAGAGAGAAAGCACATGCACACATGAGTGAGGAAAGGGCAGAGAGAGAGAGAGAGAGAGAGAATCCCAAGCAGGCTCTGTGATGTCAGCACGGAGCCTGATGCAGGGTCCAAAGCCATGAACTGTGAGATCATGACCTGAGCTGAAATCAGGAGTCAGAGGCTCAATGGACTGAGCCACCCATGTGCCCCTGTTATCAAAGCATTTTAAAGGGACAAAAGCATAAAATAAATATTTCATTTTTTCATATACTGGGAGGAATTAATAGTGAAAAATTTTAACATAATGAGTCCATTTAAAATATGGAAAATACATAAATATGTGAATCACTTAAAATTTAGTAAATTGGCATTTGGGTTTTGATTGATTATAGCAATGATATTGTAGAGCTTATCTGATCTGAGTTGTATCTGTAATGATAGTTTTCTGAACCTTGTCAAGATGTAGCACCATCATATTCTATAAATACATATTCTTTGAAATACTAGCATGATCTAGCTTCAGGTCAAAAGATTGTGAATGTTGTACTTAGTATACAGGCTTCATGTGTTAAAAGAAATTCTTGAAAAACTGCGTAATTAAACTCTGTTTCATGGTCCTTTTTTGTTGATACAGCATTCAGAAAACGCTATGCAGTGAAATATTCCTTTGCAGATAGTTTCTAAGTGATTTGACAAAACACAAAATCAACAACAAACACTTGGGGAAAAAATGATAACCATATACAGTTTCCTGAAAGGCTGCATATTAAATCAAGAAATAAATCCTCATGTTCTTTTTAGACTATCGAAATCCAAGAAGTATATATTTTAAAGACCGGGAGATAAGTCAAGAGCAGCTATCATCATGCCTTTCTCCTCCACTTTCGTCTTCATTGTAAGAAACTGTGAGTCTCCCAGGAAATCATGTGTGCCATTTCCCCAGCGCTTTAGTAAGGTCACAGGTTGGAGTAGAATTTGAGAAAGGAATGGCAGCCAGAAGAAGGGAAAGAAGATAAAGACAGCAGGGGGAACGGCAGTTTCTAGGAAGCAGGTGCAGGGATCAGAAAGAAATGTGGCTCTGTGGCTGTGTCTCTGGGACAGGACCGGTGTCAGAGCCACAGAGCCCTGCCGAAAAGCTCTTCGAACATATTCCACCAAATTTCAGGATGTGTCCTAAGACTACGAAGCCTCCACTGGGAGAAGAAGCCTGTGGGGCCTTTTGACTTCATCTGTTGCCAGAATCGATCACAACATCCCAAAGTGTTCATCATAGAACTAAGTGAGGCGCATCTTTAGGACGCAGTCTGGTTTCATAGGAGAGGAACAGGGAAATACCTAAGAGACGATCGTTGAAAGGCAAAAGTAGAAACCGTGTTTTTCCGACGCTAATCTTCCTCCCAAACCCAACTCCGTTATCTTATCAGGGTAGAACTTTACAAAATCTTGACCGTTAAAATGTGCTGTTCAGACACAGAGTGCTTATGATTAACATTCATGCTAGAAGATGGAGTCGTATGCAGGATCGCCGAGATGTAGAATGAGGGAAGTGTTGGCCTGTGAGTTATGACATACACACCAGTCATATCATTATGCCAATAAAAGGGTCTGGAAAGTAATGATATGTAAATGAGTCACTTTCCCCTTTTGTTCGGTGTGCTCCAATTCTTTTCCAAGGTATTCATGGAGTTTCTATTGAAGTTGGTAGGGTCTCCGTTAAAATATGGGTAGGAAAGATGATATGATGCGCGGGTGAAGATGGAAGGACTTACGTTTTCAATCGCTATGCTGTTTCGTAGACACTGAAATATGTTCCACAAATACATTTAGTTACTTTATTTTTGAGAAGGAGGTAGACCACACGCACGCAAGCAAGTAGGGGAGGGGCGAGAGAGAGGGAGACACAGGATCTGAAGCAGCTCCAGGCTCTGAGCTGTCAGCACAGAGCCCAACACGGGGCTCGAACTCACCGACTGTGAGATCATGACCTGAGCCGAAGTCTGACACTTTGGAGCCTCCCAGGCACCCGTCCACAAGTACATTTAGATGAGAATGTATTTTCTTTGGCCTGCCTGCCTATTACAAGTACATATAGTTGAGCCCCTACTCTGTCCTAGGGTGTCCTAGGCACCACTCTCTGTGCTGTGTATCTGACAGTGAACAAAACATTCTTCTGCCCTCGTGAAGATCAGAGTGGAAAGAGGAATAGGCAGCAGAAAGTAAACAAATAAAGGTAGCATTATCCATCCTGGAAAATTCCATGAGGGAAATAAATTTTGATGGGACAGAAGATACACGGAAGGGGTACTCCTGGAAGTCCATGGAAGTCAAGGCTGGAGTGACAGCCGCATGACTCAGAGCAAATTTTCAGGCAGAAGGAACAACGTGTGTGAAAGCTACAAGGTAGGAAAAGCCGGTTCTGTCTGAGGGATGGAAAGAAGTCGGCGCTGAGAAGGCTGGAGTGGGATGGGATGGGACCAGAGAGGCTGGACACAGCCCGTGGAGTGGAGCTTTGTCCCAAGGGCAGCGGGGGGCCACCGAGTGACCTTCCACAGGGCGATGTGGGGTGGCCCTAAGGTTTCCCACAGCGCCTCAGTATAACATTTTAACGTTAACTTAGTGCTCACTTCAGCCAGTCACTACCGTCTCTCTCCATTCGCTGTGCGCGCACAAGATCGGAGGTAATGAGAGGTATAAACATGTGAAGAAGGGGAGCATAGTTGGTGCCAAATAACACCCGATTCTCATTAAGTTGTGTCTGCAAATGTGACATCGTTTGTTATGACACTTCAACATGCGCACTTCTAATTGACATGAGTGCTGTTCTGCTCAGTTACCATGCCGTGTCTGAGCTCTGCCAGCTTCGGGTTCTGATGGTAACGTTACTCCTTAGTCAAGTACCGTATAATAACACCTAAAAGTCTCAGATTGTGGAGTTCAGTTAATAAAAACAAGGACAAAATGCTAAGAAAAGTATGTTTGAAATGCCCACCTTTATAAACCTAAACTTTTAACATAAGCCTCTATCTGAACTATGAAACAAAATACAGTGTTTAAAACCAGTTTCTTGGGGCACCTGGGGGGCTCAGTCAGTTAAGCATCCAATTTTGGCTCAGGTAATGATCTGGTGATTTGTGAGTTCGAGCCCTGAGTCAGGCTCTGTGCTGACAGCTCAAAGTCTGGAGCCTGCTTCAGATTCTGTGTCTTCTCTCTCTGCCCCTTCCCAGCTCTCATGCTCTCTCTCGCTCTCTTTCAAAAATAAACTTTTTTTTTTTAAACAAGTTATTTTAGCTAACATTTTTTTTTAAATTTTTTTTAATGTTTTTTATTTATTTCTAGGAGAGAGAGAGAGACAGCGTGAGCAGGGGAGGGTCAGAGAGAGAGGGAGTCACAGATTGAAACAGGCTCCAGACTCTGAGCTGGCAGTCA
>NW_024080643.1:5942097-5967223 GCF_003009895.1 Hyaena hyaena | reverse complement strand
ACGTGTGTGTGTGTATCTATATATACACGTGTGTGTGTGTATCTATATATACACGTGTGTGTGTGTATCTATATATACACGTGTGTGTGTGTATCTATATATACACGTGTGTGTGTGTATATATATATATACACGTGTGTGTGTGTATATATATATATACACTTAAAAGATAGATTTGAATAAATTCTATAAGTCTGATAACATTAGGGGAATGCATTTAAAATACTTTATTTAAATGTTTATTTTTGAGAGAGAGAAAGACACAGAGTGCAAGCAGGGGAGGGGCAGAGAGGGAGGGAGACACAGAATCCCAAGCAGGCTCCAGACTCCAAGCTGTCAGCACAGAGCCTGACACAGGGCTCAAACTCATGAACTGTGAGACCATGACCTGAGCCAAGCTCAGTTGCTTAACCAACTGAGCCGCCCAGGTGGCCCTAGAGAATGCAATTTTAAATGAAAAAAGTAGAGTATGGGGAAGTTATTTTAATAATTTTAAAATTTCATTGTGTTCTGTGAGTATGCATTTTAATATGTATTTCAATATTCTTTGTGACTTAACACAAAATCATTAGCATTTTCCTAGGATTTGTTTTCACTTGAAGCAGTTAATTCTGTCGTAGCATAAGAATCCAGCGAATTAATTACTCTTCATTATTTATTTAATGTCCAGTTTTTCCCCATCCTAGATAACGTTACAGTAAATATCCTGAAACATAAATCTTCATTTTTATTCCTAATTGTTTCTTTGGACTAAGTTCCTAGAATTGAAATTCCTGTGTTTGTTTGAGGTTCTTGGTACATAGTGCCAAGTATCTTTCTAGAAGGATTATGTTCACCTTCCTGCTCACCAGCAGAAGAGTACCATGCTTATTTTTCAAACATTTTGCCAATATTGACTATTGTCAGGTTTTAGTTTTTATTTACTTTTTAACATTTATTTTTGAGAGATGGAGAGATGGAGCATTAGCCAGGGAGCAGCAGAGAGAGACACAGAATCTGAAACAGGATCCAGGCTCTGAGCTGTCAGCACAGAGCCTGACGTGGGGCTCAAACTCATGAACCGCAAGATCATGACTTGAACTGAAGTTGGTCACATAACCAACTGAGTCACCCAGGCGCCCCGGCAATTGTCAGTTTTCAAATCTCTCTTGGTCTTTGCAGACTGCCTCAGTACTCCGTGTTTATTCGAATTCCTTGGAGTCACAGTGAAGCTGAACGTTTTTACTGTGTGTGTTATTGGTCATTTATGTCTCTTTGATGTGCGTGCATGGCTTTGCTCAAGTGTTGCTGGATTACTTGTGTTTTTTTAAGGGTATTAACCTTGTCTTTAAGGCAAATATTTCCCCAGTTTATTACAGCTGTTGAGTTTTTCTCGTTCTGATGTGCTTTCTGTCGCACGTCTGTGAGGTTGGGCTCCTCCCCATTACTCTTTATTTTCCTAGCTAGTTGCTCCTATCTGAGTGATGTGAGTCATAGTGCAAGCAGGGAGGCAGGGAGTTAGCTAAGTAATGTGGGAAGGAACCATCTTTTAGAAGTCAGAAAGCAAGTGAAGGTAGAACTCGCCCTGTGGCTCTCAGCGCCATCACGACCTAGTCTGCTTTAACTGATGGGCACCCTGTCTCCCTCCTTCCCTGCAAGTGTGGCCCAGTTGGCCTCGATGCCTCTCACTTCTCCCCTTCCACTTACTTACTTATCACCTCTGTGTGGAGGGTTGTTTTAGACTCTTCTATCCAGTTTCCTCGCTCTGTCTGTCCTTTGTCACGATCTCATGTTCGATACTGAAGCGCAAAACTGTGCTTTACCTCCAGTAAGTCCTACTGTCTGTGCATCCACTTGTCCGCTGCATACTCATGATTGCTTGTTACGTGCGCCGCACTCCTACCGGCCATGGTTATATACCTGCAACTGACTACTCACATCAGTCGCCTTATTTTAATAGATGATGTAACATGATAGCACTAGATGTGGAATAAGAAATGACTGAGTGTGTGGGTGGCTTAGTCGGTTAGGTGTTCAACTCTTGATTTCAGCTCAGGTCACAGTCTCACAGCTCATAGGTTTGATCCTCATGTCAGGCTCCAAGCTGATGGTGTGGAGCTTTGTTGGGATTCTGTCTCTCTCTCTCTCTCTGCCCCTCCCCTACTTATACTCACTCTGTCAAATAAATTTCAAAAATTATGCCATTTGGATATTAGAGCTGTGTTACACTGTGCAAAAGGCGATTTCTGAGAGCATCAAAAATAATTTTCCTAGTTTTTAGATGGCCATGATGGGTGCTATTGAACATTTGGTCAGCCCCCAGTCAGCACGCCCTGTGGTCTGGCGGACCTTACTCAGAGCGGTCAGAATTCCAATCATAATATTTGGATGAATCTCCCTTGGAGAAATGAGGACGGCTGAGGAGCTGGTGCCCATTGGACACCCTCCACCCCTTGCCTTGTGGTTGTGTCAGGAAAACATCAACTGAATTGTGTGTGTGTGTGTGTGTTTGTGTGTGTGTGTGTGTGTGTGTGTATCTGAGTAAACATGATCTCAAGCCTCAACACCAGTCCTCTTCTATTTCAAAGACTTTGGTTTTTGTTTTATCCACTGTTGTGTAATACAGTTCTAATTGTACCAAGGAATTTGTATGAAACCAATCCATTGGCCCTTCTTCATCCTTTCTCGTGAACTAGTATGTTATCAGATTTTGCAAATGTTACCTGTATGTTTGAGAAGAATAAGCACATCCAAATTTCAGGGATAGGGCTCTATATGTGTCCATTTAAACACATTTCAATTGTATTGTTCAATGTCATGTAGCGCCACTCATTTTAGAGGGCTTGATCTATCTGTAGAGGTACGCTAAACTCCTCCACTGTGATAATGGCTTTCTTCATTATTTCCTGAAGTTCTTCCATTTTCATCACTTGTATACAGAAGAATAGATGTCTGTTAAATTCGTACAAGTCTAACTTTTCTACAGCCTCCTGGTATATATTTTATATCGATAGTATTACAGCGATAATGTGCCCTGTAATTATGGGAGTTCAGGTGTAACACAAATGACAGATAGCCCCTGTCCTCGGCTCCTGCCCCATTGTCAAAGGAGGGGAGGCTGATGTTTTCCTCTCTCTTTGGGGGAAAAGGATGGGCAGTGATATGGGTCAGGATGGAAATAAGCAACGCCAGTAAAGGGGGCCCCTTTCACCAATAATCTCCTCGACTACTCCTTCCAGAATAGGTTAACTGGGAGATTCTTGGAATCACTGCCTCTTCCTCTTTCCCTTCCTTCTTGGAATTGCTGTCCAGGCCCAAAGGCCATTCCTGGCAGTTCCTTCCCGAGAAGTGCTAGCTCCGAGAAGGATGGATTTGAACTCTCTGCCAGGCTCTGGATTCTTAGCCCACAGCCTGTATAGAGGCCCTCACTGGGGTGAGTTCATTCATTCTGCAGCAAGACTACATTTACAAAGTTGAACGCTGTCATGTTTTCTAAGATTTATCTTCTCAATCGATTCTCTTTTCGGCTCCATGTGATCTGTTAGATACAGAGAAGACATATTTTGTATGTCTTATCACTCTAAGCTCTATAACTCATTTTTGAATTTTAAAATATAACTGAATTTCTCATTTCTAAAGGGTCTGTTAGCTTCTTTTCAAACCCATCTTTTAAAAAAATTTTTTAAAAATATTTATTTTTGAGAGAGAGAGAGAGTATGAGCAGGGGAGGGGCAGAGAGAGAGGGAGACACAGAATCCGAAGTAGCTTCAGGCTCTGAGCTGTCAGCACAGAGCCCGACGCGTGGCTGGAACTCACGAACAGCAAGATCATGATCTGTGCCAAAGTCAGACGCTTAACTGACCGAGCCACCCAGGCGCCCCCAAACCCATCTTTTTAAAAATCATATCATAGTAGCTTCTTTTTAACATCATCCATGTATTTAATGATATTTGTGTCTCAAATTCCTGGCAACAGCCTATCCAAATTAGGCACATCAATAAATGATATTTGAAATTAAGAATATCATTTAACAACATGCATTTAGTACACACAATGCTCAATTCACTAGGTTATGTCTCATGACATGAATCAAAGAATACAGAAAACAGATTCCTATCCATGATGTGGTCTTATTTTCAATAATAAATAGGGAACCATTAATTCAAAGCATATAAAAACTGATATTTATGCAAAAATGTATTCTAATGCTTCATATTTGATTCCCTGTCTATTAAAATGTTGATAACTGGGGCACCTGGCTGGCTCAGGAGGTTAAGCGGCTGACTTTGCAGAATCTGGAGCTTGCTTCAGATTCTGTTTCTCCCCCTCTCTCTCTGCCCCTCCCCCACTCATGCTCTGCTCTCTCTCCTTCAAAAGTAAATAAACATTAAAAAATTTTTTAATAAAAACTAAAATGTTGATAACCATTATTTGAGAGAAGCACTTAAAGCCCATTAAAATTAAGTATACCACCACCCTGGACATACTTTGAGAGATGGTTAACAGGGAAAGAAGTATAATTTTTTAAAATGTTTATTTACTTTTTTGAGAGAGAGAGAGAGGGACAGAGTGCAAGTCGTGGAGGGGCAGAGAGAGGAGGATATGCAGAATCTGAAGCAGCTCCAGGGTCCTAGCTGTCAGCACAGAGCCCAACGGGGGGGGGGGGGGGGGGGTGGGACCTTGCACCTTGCACCCGCGGACTGTGAGATCATGACCTGAGCTGAAGTTGGGCACCTAACCAACTGAGCCACCCAGGTGTCCCACGGAATTAATTTTTAATGATAACATAAATTATTTAAAAATCTAAAGAGGTCTATGAAGGTAATTTTTATTCAAGATGTAGTAAAACTCAAAATTCCTTATCTTGGAATATAAATTTAAGTTCTAAGATAAAGCATTATTTCATTAATTTTTTTTGTAAAGGGCTTATAAATAAATCACAAAGTGCTCTGCATTGTTTCAGTGCACTTTCTTGGCAACATGAATACTACTTTGCTGTTGTCTGACTTCAGAGGGCTGAAGAACTGCTATCCCTCCCAATGCTGATTACAACAAATTGCTGAAGGACGCCAGCTGAAGCAGAAAGCCTCTGAAAGTCTCTCCTGGCAAAAGTTGAATACACGGCATCAAATAAAAATGAAGACCACTAGGAGTTATGAGGACTGTAAGCTAATAATTTATTAAATAACAAAATCGACTTTTTAGAAAAAAAAAACTGTCCCACGTGGTCATTGAAATCGTGCTTATCTCGAATAACGTCCTCGTTTCCTGCATAATAACCAAGACTGAGAAGCAGCGGTACCAGGTTAACCAAAATACTTAAAGTGGGCAATTATAAAACATGATAGAGTAAGAAATACAACTGGGACAACAGACAGATGAAAGCAGAAGTCACGGCTTTGGTAAATACAGCTCAATCTTGGAAGGACCAGAAAGCAGGTCACTAGCTTCTGAAAGTCAGCCTGGAGCCTGGATGCTGAGGAAATGGGGTCCAGCCTCTTCCTTAGGGGGTCAGCAGAGCAGGTGTGCAAATGTGGGGTGACTCAGAGACTACATAGAGCAGTTTCCCGTTTCCCCTTCCCTGGAGACTCCCCACAGATTGTAGCGTAAAGTCCGCCGTCTCCCTCACGGCAAACAGCTGATCACACTAACCTCGTCCTTGTGAGTGGGCTTCCACTTACTAAATTCAGGAAACTCTGAAGTAACTCTTAACTTATTTTTTATTGTACATTTAAATTTAAATGATCTATGTATTAGGGCACCTGGGTGGCTACGTCGGTTAAGCAACTGACTTCAGACTAGGTCATCATTTCACTGTCCTGAGTTCCAGCCCTGCACTGGGCTCTGTGCCAACAGCTCAGAGCCTGGAGCCTGTTTCCGATTCCGTCTCTCTCTCTCTCTTTCCCTCTCTCTCTCTCTCCCACTCTTCCCCACTCACACTCTGTCTGTGTCTCTCAAAAATAAACATTAAAAAATTAAAAAGAAATTATCTGGGTATCTGTGCATTCAACGCTATACTTAATTTATTGAGCAAATATTTATGGAATGCATACTACGTGCCAAGCACTGGTCTAGGCACCAGGGATACAAAAAAAAAAAAAAAAAAAACCAGTTGAAAACCCTACCCTCTGGGGGCTTCTATGTGCTAAGGTGAACATTCATAGTAAAATAAGTCAGTAAGATATATGTAGTATGTCATGCAGAGTTAAGTGCTGTGGTAAAAAATAAAGCAAGAAGGAGCGGAGAAAAATATGCAGTGATGGAAGTAGCAGGTTGTTGTTTACACAAGATGATCAGGGAAGGCTTATTGACAAGTGATCTGTGAGCAGGCAGCTGAGTGATGTAAAGGAGTCGCCCTCCATTATCTGGGAGAAGACCTTCCAGGTAGAGGGAATCGTACTTGTAAAAGTCATACTTGGAAAGTACACGGATGATAAGACTGGTGTGACTGAGCAAGGAATGAGGGGAGTGGCAGGGGGTAAAATCAGGATGGGCCGTGCCAGTCAGGCTGAGGATTTCGGGTTTTACTCTGAGTGGAATAGGAAGCCACAGGAGGATTTCATGGAGAGGTGGTTGATGGCCCAGTTGGTGCTTTCACAGGGCCTCTCCAGCCCCCATGTTGGAAATGGACTGTGGGAGATTTGGGATGGAAGCAGAGAACCATTAAGTGGTAGCTGCAGTTAGCCAGGTGAACAGCGGCGGTGAGAAGCAGTCAGATTCTGGATTATTGGTAGTACTTTAATTCACTGATTTGCAGATGGATTGGATGCAGTATGGAGAAAGAAAGGGATTAAGAACAACTTAAAGATTTTTGACTTGAGCATCTTTTTTAAATTTATAAAGCTTAGTTATTTGTTTTGAGAGAGTGAGAAAGAGCACAAGCAGGGGAGTCACAGAGAGAGAGGGAGAGAGAGGATCCCAAGCAGGCTCTGTGCTGTCAGTATAGAGCCCTGTGTGAGGCTCGATCCCATGAACTGGAAGATAATGACCGGAGTCAAAATCAAGAGTTGGATGCTTAACCAACTGAGCCACCCAGGTGCCCTTGGCTTGAGCACCTTGATGAATGAAGTTACCACTTAGCGAGATGGGGAAAATTTTACAAGGAGCAGGTTGGGGAGATGAGGTCAACTTTAGTCGAGACGTGTGGAACTTGAGATTCTCAGTTGGGTATAGGAATCTTGGGTTCACGGTGAGTCATAGCTAGGAACTAGAGAGTTCTCAGCTTAAAGATGCATTCACAACTCGGGGTAATGCAGATGGAGATGAGAAGTAATCTCAGGGCTGAGCCTGGGGCTCAGAGATGATGAGAGTGAGCAGCATTTCCCCTGCCATTGCAAGGGGGGTTCCGGAAACCTAGCAGAAGAGGAGGCAGTGACCATTTGGCATGCGCTGACCCTGGGTCATGTGAACCCACTTTGCTTAGCAACATGGAGATCATTGCTTACAAGAGCAAGTTCAATGGGCGGCAGGTGTGAAAGCCTGCCTGGAATTGAGTTCTGGAGGGAAGGAAGACCCAGAATTAGAAAAACAGTGGGCACACTCAACCCACTCGAGGTTTGCTGGAGGAGGAATGGAGAGATGGAGCTGGGACTGTAGATCCTTGTGAAACACCTGCTGTTGGTCAGAGCATATGGTGGTAAAACGTAATCACTGTCCTCGGGAGCCCCAGGCTGGAGGCTCGCCCCTTCTAAGACGGGTTTTCCAGTCTTTATATAGTCTATTCTTCTTAGGATTTTATTACTGAAAGAATACTAAGGACCTCGTATTTGTAGATTACTAGTCCTCTTTCCAAAAGGTCTTTACTGAAAATGCTTCAGAAGAAATACCATGGTTAGCTACTTAGCCTGGGCCCCCTTTGGAATTTGCTCCTCATGGACAATTGTTGTTTTAGAAGAATGTTAGACCCAGGCAGAGAAGGATAAATATCATATGTTTGCACGTATAGGAGGATTAGGAGGAACTTAACGGAGGACCTTGGGGGAGAAGAAGGGGGGAAATGGTGGGGGAGGGGGAGAGAGGCAAACCATGAGAGACTCTTGAATGCTGAGAACAAACTGAGGACTGATGGGTGTGGGGGGGAGGAGGGAGATGGGCATGGAGGGGGGCACTTGTGGGGGTGAGCACTGGGTGTTATGTGGAAACCAACTTGACAATAAACTATTTGTAAAAATAAATAAATAAGAATGTTAGACCACAAGTCCGAACTCTTCCCTTAATGGATTCAGTATGTTCATAAATCAGACTGTTGTTTTTTGTTTTTTTTTTTAGTACGTAATTCAGAGAAAACACTCCGTCTATTTAGCCCCATTTACTAGCATCATCTCTGGTGGGTAGTAGCCTGGGTTAGTGTTTGTCAGATTCAGTAGTTCTTTCTCTCTATTTAAAAAACATGTTATTTGATGTTTGTTTTTGACAAACAGAGACAGAGTGTGCGCAGGGGAGGGGCAGAGAGGGAGACTCAGAATCTGAAGCAGGCTCCAGGCTCTGAGCTGTCAGCACGGAGCCCAACATGGGGTTTGAACTCACAAACTGATTTCATGACCTGAGCTGAAGTCGGACGCTTAACTGACTGAGCCCCCATGCGCCCCTCTTTCTATTTATTCATCCATTCGCTCATTCACTTACGGCTTCTATTGTATGCCTATTATTTCTCAGTTACACTCTTTCAGGGACACAGCAACGAAAAGGCTCACAGAGAGTTTACATCCTAAGGAGGGCGGAGTCAATAAACAAGTGAATACTCAGATAAAACAAATTCCCGGGACTGAATAAGAGGGGTTTAAAGACTACCCTCATGGGGCGCCTGGGTGGCTTAGTTGGTTAAGCTTCCGACTTTCGCTTAGGTCATGATCTCGCGGTTTGTGGGTTCGAGCCCCGCTTCGGGCTCTGTGCTGACTGCCAGCTCAGAGCCTGGAGCTGATTTCAGAGTCTGTGACTCCCTCTCTCTCTGACCCTCCCCTTCTCATGCTGTCTCTCTCTCTTTCCTAGAAATAAATAAAAATATTAAAAAAAAAATAAAGTCTTCCCTCATAACAGAATTGCTATTGGCTCTCCTGTAAGCCACAGCAAAATTGTCTTAAGTGGATATTAAAGTTTTCCCCATCTTATGTAAGCAAACAAAAGCTTTGTATGATGGGCAGAATAATGACCCCCAAATGTGGCCATGTCCTAGTCCCTGGGACCTTCATGGGAAAAAGGATTGTGCAGTTGTGATTATGCAGGTGACTGAGTGCTGGTGGCCCGGCTGTAACTGCAAAGGTCCTTATGAAGGGGAAGCAGGAGGGTCAGAGCCAGAGAAGGAACTGTGGCCACCTAAATGGAGGTTGTAGCCAAGGAGTGTGGGCAGCCTCTGGAAGCTGAAAGAAGGAAGAACAGACTTCGCCTAGATCCTCCAGAAGGATTACAAACCTGCCCACACTCTGAGTTTTAGCCCCCAAAGACCCATTTGCAGACTTCTGACCTCCTAAACCTTAAGACAATAAAACTGGGTTGGGTTAAGCCACTACGTGTGTGATCATTTATTATACCAGCAATTGGAAACTACATGTAGGAAGAGAAATATGTAGCAGTTGGAAAGTCCCTGTGTTTCCATTCT
The DNA here is from genome assembly GCF_003009895.1 of Hyaena hyaena. Taxonomy (NCBI): domain Eukaryota; kingdom Metazoa; phylum Chordata; class Mammalia; order Carnivora; family Hyaenidae; genus Hyaena; species Hyaena hyaena. The sequence goes on along the minus strand of NW_024080643.1, from coordinate 5,957,649 downwards.
TGGAAACACATTCTTGGAAAGCTGCTGTTTTTACGGATCTGTAGCCATACTGTAAAATGGTGCACTCGCTATAAATTCAGACACTCTGGCCACCCTTTGCAATCCAAGTGCAGGCTGTTAGCCCACGTTTCCCAGGAATCCTGGAGTCGCCACCATTATTTCAGATAATGACACTTTGAAATAAATGCAAGAGGGTGATGCAATGGCAAGCGAGTGAGGGCCCAGGGAAGGCTTCTTGGAGGAAATGGCAGGTGTGCAGCCATTGAAAGCTAAGAAGGGGCCAGCAGAGTGTTTCAGGGGGACAGAGTACCCAGGATGGAGGTCCTGAGGTGAGTGAACCTAGTCTTTTCAAGAGGAGATGGAGCCGGGGCGCCTGGGTGGCTTAGTCGGTTAAGCGTCCGACTTTCGCTTAGGTCATGATCTCGCAGTTCGTGGGTTCAAGCCCCACGTTGGGCTCTGTGCTGACTGCCAGCTTGGAGCCTGGAGCCTATTTCGGTGTCTGTAACTCCCTCTCTCTCTGATCCTCCCCTGCTCACGCTGTCTCTCTCTCTCTCTCCTAGAAAAAAAAGTAGATGAAGCCTTGTGAGCAAAAGATAAAACGGTGGTAGATGATGTCGAAGAAGTATGCAGAGGCCCTTCGCGTAGGGTCCGGCCTGTGATACAGGAGTTCAGATATCCTCTGGGAGGGGAAGAGCCATTAGCAAGCTTGATACGACAGAGCTGGCTTATATTTTGCACATTTGGCTGCCCGGTAGGGAATGGTTTCTGGAGGGAAGGAAGGGAAATGGGTCTTGCAATGGTTCAGGTAAGAGAGTATGTGGTGGCCTCAACTAGTGTGGTAGGAAGAGGCGTGGACAGATTCAAGATATGTGTTAAGGCGGAGCTGATGAGATGTGAGGTTGGGAGGGAAAGGAGAAAAAGCAAGCTTCGGTCCTAGGATATGGGAGCAACCGCATGGATGGGGTGGACCCTGAGTCAGGAAGACCGAGGAGCCCAAGCAAGTAAGTTGTGCCAGGATGGATCCAGTAAGCACTGAGGTTTTGAATAATGTAGATTGTCAGTCCTAAGTATTTGAAAATCCTGTGTGATGAGTAGCACAGCTTTATGTAATCATTCAGAACATAGGAAAATGCCAATTGTTGAATTAGAGATTGAAAGCATTATTTCAGACAATGACTTATTTTAATTAAGGACACATCCAAATCATTCCTAAAAAGAAATGTAAGACCTTTGCATTAAAAAAAAATTCCAGAGGAGAATATTTTATGTTTCCTGATTCATTGTTTTACTGCATATGCAGTCTAGAAAGTCTTCATTATCTCAAATCTTTATACATTAAAACCAAAAGTGTACAGTGTGTAAGTGAAATAATGAATATTTTTTAATATTTAACAATTCATCTTTCAAATATGAAATATGTAATATTCATTATTTTAACCCTCATAGAGTTGAAATTGTTAGGAAAACCCTAACTTACATAAAACAACAGGGACTTGTAAAATTTGTGTGTACACATACATTCTGATCGTTCTTGGAAGTCATATTAATTTCTAGGGAAATTAATTATAGGCAAAAAATGATGACAGTAGGTATCTTGAAAAGAGCCTTTTAAATTCTGAGTAATTTAGCGACTGGAGAAAGATGTGATTTAATTATTTGACTTAAAACCTAAGTAATTGAATTTTTAAAAGACATAGAGGCATCAGCTTGATCTTCCGCCCACTGAACCCTTTAAAAACTTGATAACTTGATTATTTGAGGTTAATGCTTCCATTCCAGGTTTAAGTCTGCAGAATTTTGAAAGTTGTCTGTATATATTGAATTTATTGATTACCATCTGAAAATGTGGCCGCTGGATTTCAGGTGGGTTTGCCACATCGAAAATATTTTGAATGCTTGAAACGGTGACATGTTTCTAAGTAATACTCAATTCTTTTTAAAAATCATTTTAGTTTTAGAAATTTATTGGGATAAAAAGTGTTATTTTGTTGGACTTTTAGTAAATCAGTATTAACAAACAAGTTCTCTGTTTCTGTCTGTCTCTCTCCCTCTCTCCCCCTCCTTTCTCTTTCCTCTCTCTCTCTCTCCACAATCCTTCTCTCCCTTTCTCCCTCCCCCCTCCTGCGTGGCAGATGGTGCGAGAACAGTACATTACAGCCACGGAAGGCACCCACATAGAGAGGCCAGAGAACCAGTGTGTCTACAAAGTTGGCATTTATGGCTGGAGGAAACGTTGCCTCTACTTATTTGTTCTCCTTTTGCTCATCATCCTCCTTGTGAATCTTGCTCTTACAATTTGGATTCTTAAAGTGATGTGGTTTTCCCCAGTAAGTATGTTCCTTTCCGGGCAAACCTGTTTGCGCTGTTTGTTGTATCACTTGCTCCATATTGTGTTGGCAGAAGCCTCCTTGAGTGTCATTGATGTTTGTTCCCTCTGGGTCAGGATTATCTTATAGCAGAATATTCAGACTTTACTTTTTCTTTTCTTTAATGTGTATTTTTGAGAGAAAAGCGGGTGCATGCAAGCAGGGGAGGGACAGAGAGAGGGGGACAGAGGGCTCCGAAGTGGGCCCTGTGCTGACAGGCTAACTGCAGTGAGCCCGATGCGGGGCTTGAACTCACAAACCGCGAGATTGTGACCTGAGCCAAAGTGGGATGCTCAACAGCCTGAACCACCCAGGCGCCCCCATACTCTACATCTTCTTAATGTCCCTATGAACTACAGTGTGTTGGGTTTCTTGTTTTTCTTTTGCAATTTTTTTCATCAGTCATTATGTCTACATGTGAGAAAATTGTAACAATCTTGAGGTTGAGTCAAAACTGCTTAATGATTATTTAAGTCATTCATTGTAAAGTTTTATGAATCGTGTTTTCCTAACCTCATGAATTCATAAATAACTGTCCAGCTGCTACCTTCTCATTTGTTCAAAAACTTTTACTTTAAAATACAATAAATTCATAAATTCACACATTGCTTCATGCATCAACACTTAGCAACAGATTTAGTAGATAAAACCCCAGTAGTCCTAAGGAATTCATATTCTGTTTTAAACATCCTCAGGTTTTCTAGATAGTTGGGTCACGTTATATGCTCTGATACTATTTTGTGCACTTTTTGAAAAAATATTCATTTAATATGGAATATCTTAATTTTTGCTAGGGAGTCATGGTGACAGAAAAACTACTGCGGGGAACATCACATGTAGGTTAATCTGTTCCTTACATGCATCTTGAAGGAGAGCGATAGACAAAGGCTCTTTCCAAGGGCCATAGTTGGAACATTCAGTCTGAAATGCCTTCACTGATGAGTCTCTTTCACTTTCTATGCAAGTATTTCTGTCCTGCCATTGTTATCTGGCCAGTAGGCACAATATTCATTTCGCTGACTTAATAAATATTTCTGTCTTCATGTATTCAAAGAAGTAAAATACCAATCCAATCAAAATATGCTTTAAACTATGTTATGTAATATTTTTAATATAAGCATTTAAAGTTGTTAGTATAAATTTTATTTATTTATTTATTTATTTTATTTTTAAGAGAGAGAGATAAAGACAGCATGAGCAGTGGAGGGCCAGAAAGAAAGGGAGACACAGAATCCGAAGACAGGCTCTAGGCCCTGAGCTAGTTGTCAGCACAGAGTCCGACACGGGGCTCAAACCCACGAACTGTGAGATCATGACCTGAGCCAAAGTTGGACACTCAACCAACTGAGCCACTCAGGCGCCCCTACAAATTATATTTAAATATTACAGATATATAAATATATTTAAGTTAGCCAAATGCATATAGTAATTTCTTCTTTAAAATTTACAAAAACAATATTTTCACAATATCACGATAGTATTTAGTTCCATTGGATGCCTTTATTACGTAGCATATGTTGTATGTCATCTTTGTTTTATCTATAAATTAAATTTTGTTAATGTTTATTTTTGAGAGAGAGAGAGAGAGACAGAGCAGGAGCAGGGGAGGAGCAGAGAGAGAGGGAGACACAAAATCTGAAGCAGGCTGGCTCCAGGCTCTGAGCTGTCAGAGTCCGACACGGGGCTTCAACTCCCGAACTTCGAGACCGTGACCCGAGCTTAAGCCAGACGCTTAACTGACTGAGCCACCCAGGTGCCCCTGTACACTTGAAACTTTTTACTTTAATATTTTGGGGAGAGTGAACTGATGTTGAAATCTTCCAATGATCAACTACGGGATCCCTCAGGGTTGATCAACTAGAGGCCCCTGCACCCGCCTGCAATGTACCCTTCAGTTATGCAGAATGTGGAGAGAAACTTTACTAGGAAAATGACCCATAGAAAGGTCTGGGAGAGAGAATAAGCCATCCCATGGCCCTGCAAGTGTGAGAATGGCCAGATTATAATAGTCCCTTGGCAGCAGGGATGGCGAGTTCTGTCAATCATCTTGCCACATGCTTGGCACTCAGTATCCTGAATGAATGAAGATGTGCATTGTATTAGAAATGTATGTGAATTAATCTTATAGACTGTGTGTGAATGTAAAGTGACCGTATATCTACTTTGTGCTTGTCTTAAATTGCAGCACTGAAAACGAGCTTATAAGTGTCGATTCCATTAAACCAAATTGTGGAAGCAGCTGTGTCTACGTCAACCTAGGATAGCTAATCACAGAGGCCAGCAAATGTTTTCCTGCCATTACTGCCCCTGTTCATAGCCCACACTTTCCAGTGAGATACGGTCAGCACGCGTGGTGTTTTCTTCAATATTAAGAACCCGTTGCTAACTTGGGGTTCTTTAGTGCCGCCTTTCAACAAAGTAAGACGGACCAACACATATTCATGGACCAAAAGGCAAGATGCACAGAAAGATTGTTCTGCAGAAAGTGCCAGGGTTTGATCAGAAGATGATGGGTAGACCTCAGGTCATTCTTCTCAAAGTGAGATGATATAAATGATGTGATTCTCACCTGTGGGTGAGTTTGGTCTCTTGCTTTGGAAATACTCCCTATGTTATGAAGCTGTATATTGTAAATTAATTTATCTTGTAATATGTTTCTAGTTTGAAAGATTTCTCTATATGGAAGATTTCAGGTTTGTTTTTATTTTATCCATCTATAAACCAACATCCTTCCTTGAATACATACATGCCAAGGATGTAACATGAGCTTTGGCATCATAATGATAAAATCAGATAGAGCTCTCAGCATTTGCAGAAGGCTGTAGAGTTTTTAACATGTAACAGCTTGTTTATAATTCTCTACCTGAATTCAGTATCATAACCTCTCTATCACCCACACGATCCTTAGTCAGGATAGACTGAAACCATAGCTTCCCAAATTAGCCAAGTTTAGAAGACTTTTCTCTGCTTAGAATCCCCCAGGGTAGAGAAGTGGAAGGTTTATTATCTTACACTAATACTATCATTCCTGTTCCCTTGTTCTGTCCTCATATTTTAATAGTTTTCTATAGAATACAGTAAAGCCAACTATGAGTAATGTATTTTAAAATGCCGAGATCAAATTATGGGGGAAGACAAATAAAACACTACAAAATGAAAACACAGGGGTGACAAAGAATATCAGGAGGTCAAACAGAAGTTCAATGTTGACAAGAGAACTAATCTGAACTCCAGTGAAGTCAAGCCTTTAAAGGCTTTTATGTGCCTGGCATGCGTTACGAACACCCCACATCATGAGTATCTCACCAGTGAGTTCCACTCGTAGACCAGCAGCTTCATGTAAGAGAATTTCACATAGTTTCCATGTATGACATCTGTAACTAAATAAAGTACTATTCAGGACCTTGTAACAACTGGTGCTAACCATAAAGGTTCTAGAATATTTTGTGTTGGCCATCATAATAACTAAATCAGTCAGGAATGTGGACAATAAAAGAAATCAGTACAATAAAGTGGCAAATTTGGGTTTTCCTTTTTATACTTTCCTTCCATAAAACTAATACACAATATTAGTTTTAGTTATAGTGTGCATGGTTATAAAATGATATCCATGAGTCTTATCAGCACGTGTGTCAAAACTAGGCATCTTTAATTTTTAATGACACAGATAGATTTTTTTAAACCTTTATGGGTATTTATTTACTTGCATATAAAATATTTTAGTGCATTCAATGAATGTAATTTTAATAAGAGAAGATTAATGAATCCAAGCTAAAAAACCACATTAACCCGAAACTTAAATTTCTTTAGGTACTTTTTATTTGGGGATAAAAAAAAGATATAGGTAATCAAAGGAGAATTATAGTATCAGAGATCAGAATTACGCTTATAGTTCTTCTATATTGGTTCTCATACCTCTCAGGAGCTACTTGGTGAAATCTGAAATTGGACCCCCAAACATGGAGGCAGGGAGAGACCAAAGAAAGAGGCAGGCTTCTCCAGGTTGGTAGGTGACAGTTTTATTGTTTTTTTTTTTTTAATTTAATTTTAAAAATCCCAGTAGAGTTAACATACAGTGTTATATTAGTTTCAGGTGTACCATATAGTGATTCAACACTCCTACACATTACTCAGTGCTGACCACCATGAGTGTGCTCTTAATCCCTTTCATCTGTTACACCCATCCCCATGCCCACTTCCCCTCTGGTAACCATCTGCTTGTTCTCTGTAGCTAAGAGCCTATATTTTGGTTAGTTTCTTTTTTCCTTTGTTCATTCATTTGTTTCTTAAACTGCACATATGAGTGATATCATACGGAATTTGTCTTTTGCTGACTGATTTGTTTTACTTAGCATTATATCCTCTAAATTCATCCACACTGTTGCAAATGACAAGATTTCATTCTTTTTTATGCTGAATAATATTCCATTGTATGTACCACATCTTCTTTACTCTTTCATCCATCAGTGGACACTTGGGCACTTGGACACTTGGGTTAAGTGTCCCGCTTCTGCTCAGGTCACGATCTCGTGGTTCGTGGGTTCGAGCCCCATGTCGGGCTCTGTGCTGACAGCTCGGAGCCGGGAGCCTGTTTCAGATTCCGTGTCTCTGAAACAGTGTCTCCCTCTCTCTCTGCCCCTCCCCCACTCATGCTGTGTCTCTCTGTCTCAAAAATAAATAAACTATTTTAAAAAAAGTTTTTAAATACATGTTGGGGGAGAAATATCTTTTCAAATTAGTGTTTTCCTTTTCTTTGGGTAAGTACCCAATACTGGAATTATTAAATTGTATGATAGTTCTATTTTCAATTTTTGGAGGAAACTTCGTATCATTTTCCCCAGTGTCTGCACAATGTTGCATTCCCCCCAAAAGTGCATGAGGGCTCCTTTTTCTCCACATCCTTATTGACACTGTTGTTTCTTGTGTGTCGATTTTACCCATTCTGACAGGTGGGAAGTGATGTTGCATTGTGGTTTTGATTTGCATTTTCCTGATGATGAGTGATGTTGAGCATCTTTTCATGTGTCTGTTAGCCATCTGGATGTCTTCCTTGGAAAAATGTCTGCTCATGTCTTCTGCCCATTTTGTAATTGGATTCTTTGTTTTTCAGTGTTGAGTTGCATAAGTTATTTCTATACCTTGGATATTAACCCCTTATTTTGATGAAGTCCCAATAGTTTAATTTTGATTTTGTTTCCCTTGCTTCAGGAGTCATGTCTAAAAGAATATTTGCTTCAAAAATTTTTTTAATGTTTATTTTCGAGAGAGAGACAGAGACAGAGCATGAGCAAGGGAGGGGCAGAGAGAGGGAGTCACAGAATCTGAAGCAGGCTCCAGGCTCTGAGCTGTCAGCACAGAGCCTGATGTGGGGCTCGAACCCACAAACTGTGACATCATGACCTGAGCCAAAGTCGGATGCTTAACAGACTGAGCCACCTAGGCGCCCCTTTAGTGATATTTTCTAATGCCTCCATTTGTTACCTATAGCATTTTATAAACTCTTAAAATCTGAAGAAACTTTATTGGCAGTCACTACATATGAAAACTTGAGTACGTTATCTCAGTGACTTATTTTCTTCATCTCTATGATACTTGATTAATACCTGATGATACCTAAGATGATCATGGATTTTTGATAAATACTGCTGTCTTATTTTGAAGGATAAGAACTCATGATCTTGCTTTCCTTGCTCTGGATAGATAGTGAATGTACTGTATGGCATTCTAGCTCCGCGACAGTCTAGACTGTGGTAGATTATGCATGAGAAGCTAACGAAGACAACCTCAACAATGCCTTTATATGGTTAAATATCTTTACTTTTTTTTTTTTTAACTGCCTGGTTTATGCTAGTGGTAGGCAGAATTCCAAGAAGGCACCCTTGACCTCCAGCCATAGTTTATGTTCTGTGTAATCCCTTCCGCTTGACTGTCGGCGGGACCTGTGATTTGCCTCTAGGACCTGTGATTTCAGTGAATATGGTAGAAGTGGTGGATTAAGTACATTATGTAGCAAAGGCAAAGGCACTTTGCGGATGTGATTCATGTTCCAAATCAGTGATTTTGAGTTAATGAGGAGAGACATTGTCCTGGGGAGGTAAATGGCCTTAAAAGAAAGATGGAGCCCTTTTGTGTGAGAGAGATTCTCCTGCTGGCCTTGAAAGCCTGAGCTGCCATGTTGAGAGTCTGTGAGGGGCCCCTTGGCGAGGATCTGGGGACTGCACTAGGACTGAGAGTGGTCCCGGGCAGAATGGAAACCTCACTCCCACCCCTGCAAGGGATTGAATATTACCGACAACCCCACAAGCTTGGAGGGGCACCCCAAGTCCAGAAAGGAACCCAGCCTGGCTGATCCCTCAGCTTCAGTTGTGTGAGACCCTGAGCGGTGCCCAGAATCCTGACCCAGAGAAGCTGTGAGAGAACAAATACACATTGTGTTAAGCTGCTACAGTTCTGATAGTTTGTTACCTAGCAATAGAAATTGAATACAGTGTTCTCTGTGGTGCAGGGTGTTTAATTTCTCTCTTGCTAGATACTGACCACCAAAAAGAAAGAAAACCAAGAAAAAGCTCTAAAAGTACCTAAACGAACTTGCGTGATGACCTATATTCATAACCATTTATTATTAGAGAAATATTTAATTTTTGAATCTTTATGTTGCTGGACATTGATATATTTTAAGTAACTGAGGAAACAACAATAAGATAACAATATTTGAGCCTAATCTAATAATTTATCTTTTAACCACTTGCTACCTGAAAAATTATTTAGCAAGTAAATTTATTTCTTTTTAAAAATATGTTATGATATATGCTCAGTTTTTCACTTTAATAGCAAAAATGTTCTTGGGGTGCCTGGGTGGCTCAGTCGGTTGAGTGGCCAACTTCGGCTCAGGTCATGATCTCACAGTTTGTGAGTTCGAGCCCCGCGTCGGGCTCTGTGCTGACAGCTCAGAGCCTGGAGCCTGTTTCAGATTCTGTGTCTCCCTCCCTCTCTCTCTGCCTTTACCCTGTTGTGCTGTTTCTCTCTCTCTCAAAGGTAAAGAAATGTTAAAAAATATATATATATATATTTTAATGTTCTTATGTGCATTATTATGATAGACTGATAATTTCATTATAATTGAGGAAATCATTGACTGTGTGTATTGGTATATTATTATCATGAAAAGAGCTTATATTTAAGAGTCTCTATTTTTTAATAACTGCTAACTGACGTACATAGATTGCACAGTCCATTTATGCCCATTAACTTAGTTCATCCTTATAGTTACCCTACGAATATGAACTTTACTAACTGTACCATTATATATTTTATTTTGGTGATTTCAGTGATAGGCATATCTTAACAAATACCAAGATCCATGAAAATCAGAAACGCCTTAGCCAGGTTCTCAGAGCTTCCACACCCAGTTAGAAGGCATGAAGACATGACACAGACTTGGGGCCCTCACACCGTATCCAAAAAAGCCCTATTGGGATCTTAGGGGACCCAGGAAATACCACTTTTCCCCACCCAAGTTCAAATCCATGAAAAGGAGAAAAAGGAGTCAAGTAGGTAGAGCTCAAAACAACATCTGTATTACCAGTAAAAGCTAAGCGGAGGGTACAGTTTGGACCTGCCCACGCTTCTTGTCCCTCAGAATTAGAGAAGTTACCCAGCGAGTCACAGATGGCCTGGGAACCCTCAGACACCCCCCACGGGCAGGGGCCTGACCACCGTCTCGTACTTCTGGTTTGCCTTACTGGGCCAACAGCAGACTGGGGCTCTGGGGGCAGACGGACCCTTAGGGAAGGAGGCGCCGGGCCAGCGGTCTGCTCTGCTGCTCGTCCCGACTCCCCAGCCCTGCGAGGCACTCCTTCTGCCCCGGGGTGCAGAGAGGGCCCAGAGCGTTTCTCTGATGGAGGGTCCCTCCCGCGCACCCCACTTCAGTGACCCACGGTTGACTTTTCAGGCTGCCAGAGAGGGGAAGTGAGTCAGGATATAAGTTAGAAATTGGGGAACCAGAAATGTGGAGGGGAGGGAGGCCCATCTGGAAGACCCGGCTAACCTGATCCTGATCCTGATCCTGATCCAGCACCAGCACCAGCACGCCTCTCTGGCTGTTTTAAACCCTCTGTCTGAAGCAGTCTGAGATGGGAGATGCCTCCAATCCTACTGTGGAAAATCAGTGAGTGGGCTCCCTTCCTGTTGCACTAAAAACCACAGTAACTCTTTAAATTCTGCAGATGGTTCTCTCTTGACTCAGTGCTTTTGCATACGTTATCCCTCTACCTAGAGCAGCTACACACACACACACACACACACACACACACACACACACACACACACACGTATCAGAGTCTCAGCTCAAAGGATGCTTTTGTGCAGGGGTGTTCTTTGACCATCTCCATCCAGAGTCGAAGACAGGCTTCTCCTACTATTCTTTTTTCTAGGACCCTGATTTATTTCCCCCATCGTTGCACACATCACTGTTTGAATTTGTATGCATTTTTGTGGCTGTTTCATGTCTGCTCACCCATTAGGATCATGTCCTTCAAGCCCAGTAGACTCGACATCTAGCATCTAGCGTAAAATAAACACCCCCTAAATATTTCTTGAATAAATAATTGATCGAATGAATGAGAGCATTTTCCTTATTTCCTTTAATTAAATTGTCCTATAGTTTTAGCAAGGGAATAGAGGGGGAGTCAAGGCACCCCAGAATAGGCAAAGGGGAGAGAAGGGCAGAATAATCCAGTTATTAGAGGGCAGATAATAACATCCCACGGGAGTGAGAAGAGTGGCCCTCATGCTCAGTGTGCGCAACAGTTACCTGGAAAGGTTATTAGAAACAGATATTGTGAAGCCACTTCCTAAAAGATGCTGGTTAATGGTGACCAGAGTGGGACTTAGGGGGTTCTCTCGGGGACCGGAGTCTGGGTTTACATCCAGGGTCAAGAACACATTGCCTTAGGGTCATCTAGTGTTTAGATCACCTTCAGGTAATGCAGTGTTACTTATGCGGTGCCATTTATCCAGATTTCACACTGTTTCCTATATCGTCTACTTCTTAATGGTTGATGCCGAGACGCCGTGATGCATCGTAATGTACAGGCTTTCCGTTCCTTAACTGATGGAATGAGGACAGAGGGAGGAACATGCCCGAGTGAGATAATGCAGAACAAGACATCGACACTTTGTCTGAAAAGCAGTCGACTCGTTACCCGTATCTCAGTACTGATCTCACTAGCAAATATGTTGAATAGCGTTTATCTCATAGAGTTCATTCAAAAGGAAAAGATGACATGTAAGCTACCAAAATTGAAATAATTCTTATCTGTGTCAGTCCTCGCTCATTTATTGAAGAGATCACAAAAATTACTTGTACTAAAATACTTTCTGCCAGAATCTTTCAGTATTTGACAAATGTGAGTTTTATTAGATTGGGCAGAGGTTTTATTTCAAGATATCTTACTGGAGGGGCACCTGGGTGGCTCAGTCAGTTAAGCGTCTGACCCTTGGTTTCGGCTCAGGTCGTGATCCCAGGGTTATAAGATCAAGCCCCCATGTCGGGCTCTGTGCAGGCAGCATTGGGATCCTCTCTCTCTCTCTCTCTCTCTCTCTCTCTCCCCCCCTCTCCTCCCCCCCATCATATGCTTGCTTTCTCTCTCTCTAAATATAAACATTTAAAATATATATCTTACTGCACTAGTTAAATGAAAAAAGAATTTCTATCATATTCAGTTACTGATACAACAGTATAGCTTAAGGTGTGTCTGTTCCCTAAGAGACTTTGCACCCCCGGAATCCCTGGGGAGCAGGCACCCACAGGTGCCCCCGAGGGCTGTCAGGTCCACAGGTGACAGCGCGCTCAGCCTGGCCCTTTGTTTGCTCTGCATCCTCGGGGCTCCCTCCAGTGAGGGAGGCCTCTCACAGAATTGTTTCTGACCCAAAAGCAATGCTGGAAAACAGCATGTAGGGGCAGAGGCAGTGAAATTTCATGTGGCCCATAGATCGTGGAAGCGATTTTCGCTTCCTCGCTGTCCCTGTCTACTTGTCTCACGAGGTGTGGCCCTGTGTCTCCCGCTCACCTTTACAGAGACCCCTGCTAGTGGTGCGAGAGGAGGTGCACTCAGAGCCTGGCCTCCTGTCATTACATCATCAGTGAGCCCATATGGATTCCTTACGCTGCCTCCCTCTCTTTCCCACTCATTTTTCACACTCACAGAAATTAGGATTAAAAGAAAAACATGACACGGTGGCATTAAAGCGGCCCCTTGACGTTTTCTCAAATTATCTATAGCTTTCTAAAAAGAATTCTATTAAGTCAGTGCCTACCAGTCCAAGAAGCAAATTGAAATGTTTGACTTTTTTTTTTTTAATGTTTTATTTATTTCTGAGAGAGAGACACACAGCATGAGCAGGGGAGGGTCAGAGAGAGGGAGACACAGAATCTGAAGCAGCTCCAGGCTCTGAGCTGTCAGCACAGAGCCCGACGCGGGGCTCGAACCCACGAACCGTGAGATCATGACCTGAGCCAAAGTTGGCTGTTTAACCAACTGAGCCACCCAGACGCCCCTGAAAATTTTGACTTCTGTCTTTGTTGTAATGCAGTGGGATTGATCCAGAGGTCGCAGACAGTAGGAACATGTACTAACTTAATGACATTTTCTTTCTAAGAAGACAAGATATTAGTGAGCTGGGGTGAGAGGAGGAAGATAATCCTAGAGCTATTCCAAGTCCACAGGAATGTCATTATCCCTGGTATCAGTGACACAAACCCCCTGATCACCGGTGTCTAGAGATAGGAGTGGCTCGTAGTTTTAATTTTTTATCTCAAGGATATTCCTTCAATTTTCCTTTTTATTGTAATTTTCCCATATGTGATTGCATATTTTAACAACTGGGAAATAAAGCAAAAGCACACAGTCTCACAGCCCTTAGGCTTTTGCCACACATCGTCGAAGTCATCGGCTGACCCGGGATCGAGATCCACATTCCCATCACAGGGAGGCTTCCAACACAGTGTGCCCTGGGTGCAAACGTATCCACAGGCTTCCCTCTTCCACTAATAGTGTGCAACTGATAATGCCTTTGGGTAAACAGTTGGTTTCTTTCTAATGAATGTTAATGAAGATAATATCTTGTCATTTATAAACAAACCTAATCTCATTTACTTCTTAACGTGTTACTTGTTTAACAAAAAACAAAAATCCAATTTTTAGAAGTACTGTAAAATGGAAAGAATGTTAGCTTAGGAACCAGACTGGATAAGAATCTTGGTTTTAATTAGGATTATGTTCATTCTGTGATTTTCTGATGGTGCACATAAACACACACACACACGCCACACACACAGTACTGTTTGCAATTGTGTGTGTGTGAGTGTGTTTTAATATATTTTATTGTCAAGTTGGCTACCATACAGTGTATACAGTGTGTCTTGGTTTTGGCAGTAGATTCCCGTGAGTCATCATTTCCGTACAACACCCAGGTCTCATCCCAACAGGTGCCCTTCTCAATGCCCATCACCCATTTCCCCTTCTTCTCCACCCCTCTGCCCTCCACCCCCATCCACCCTCAGTTTGTTCTTTGTATTTAAGGGTCTCTTATGGTTTGGCTCCCTCCCTCTCTGTTTGAAACTATTTTTTCACCTTCCCCTCCCCCATGGTCTTCTGTTCAGTTTCTCAAGATTCACATGAGTGAAAACATATGGTATCTGTCCTTCTCTGCCTGACTTATGTCACTTAGCATAACACCCTCCAGTTCCATCCACATTGTTGCAAATGGCAAGATTTTATGCTTTCTGATTGCCAAGTAGTATTCCATTGTATATATAAATATCTTTTTTTTTGTATTTTAATGTTTATTATTTTGAGAGAGAGACAGAAACAGAGAACAAGCAGGGGAGGGGCAGAGGGAGAAGGAGACACAGAATCTGAAGCAGCTCCAGACTCTGAGCTGTCAGCACAGAGCCCGACGTGGGGCTTGAACTCATGAGCCATGAGACCATGACCTGAGCTGAAGTTGGATGCCCAACGAACTGAGCCCCTAAGCCACATCTTTATCCATTTATCAGTTGATGGACATTTTTGGGGCTATTTTCACACTTTGGCCATTGTGGAGAGTGCTGCTATGAACATTGGGGTCCATGTGCCCCTCTGCATCAGCACTCCTGTGAACCTTGGGTAAATTCCTAGCAGTGCTATTTCTGGGCCGTAGGGTAATTCTATTTTCAATTGTTTGCGATTATTTATGATACATAGATGCTCCACTTAAAAGTGGCACAAAATTACAAAATCCTTTGGCCAAACTGTTTTTTACTTTATTCTGTGTGGAGCATAAAATGAATGTCATCCCGTTAAACTTCTCACTGTAAAAATAATGGAGAATGTCACACTCAACCATCATTCCGTGGGTCATATATGGGTCTTTGTGTGGATGATGTGACTGATATTCGTACAAAGAGCAGGCGTTAAAACCATCCCTGACACAAAGGTCTGTTGTCAGGTCAGTGTCACCATTGCTATGGAGCCCTAACGCTTGAACTGTATGCATCTAGCAAATGTCTGACCAATTTCAGATATTCTAGCCACACAGCACGTGAAATCACAGATTTTCAAAGATGACCAGATCGCTTTCTCACGCTATAGACAAAAATAAACTCAAAATGGATAAAGGACCTGAATGTGAGGCAGGAAACCATCAAAACCCTAGAGGAGAAAGCGGGAAACAACCTCCCTGACCTCCACCGCAGCAACTTCTTACTTGACACATCCCCAAAAGCAAGGGAATCAAGAGCAAAAGTAAACTATTGGGACCTCATCAAGATTAAAAGCTTCTGCACGTCAAAGGAAATAATCCACAAAACTAATAGGCAACCAGCGGAATGGGAAAAGATAGTTGCAAATGACATATCAGATAAAGGGTTAATATCCAAAATCTATAAGGAACTCACCAAAGTCCACACCCAAAAAACAAACAACCCAGTGAAGAAATGGGCAGAAGATATGAACAGACACTTCTCCAAAGAGGACATCCAGATGGCCAACAGACACATGAAACGATGCTCAGCGTCCCTCCTCATCAGGGAAATACAAATCAAAACCACACTGAGATACCACCTCACGCCAGTCAGAGTGGCTAAAATGAGCAAATCAGAGAACTCTAGATGCTGGCGAGGATGTGGAGAAACGGGCACCCTCCT